>NC_057812.1:693370693-693406365 GCF_018294505.1 Triticum aestivum
AGAGTCATGGTTTTGTTTCCGCGAGAGGCACGGTTGTGCTTTCGCGAGAGTCACGGCCGTGCCTCTCGGAAACGGAAAAACAAAACACGTTTTCTGTTTTTTTTCGTGAGAGTCACGGTTTTGCTTCCGCTAGAGGCACGGTTGTGCTTTCGCGAGAGTCACGGCCGTGCCTCTCGGAAACGGAAAAACAAAACACGTTTTTTGTTTTTCTTTTCTTTCGCGAGCGTCATGGTTTTGCTTCCGCGATAGGCACGGTTGTCCTTTCGCGAGAGTCACGGGCGTGCCTCTTTCGAAAAGAGAAAAAACCCGTGCTCCCGGTTCGATTTTTTCGTCTGGTTTTTTTCGTGAAAAAAAATGTTCGTCAAAACCTATCAACATGGGATCTACTTTTTGAAGATCTCGACATGAGGAATCAAACGATGAAAACGGTTCGAGTTTGGACGCACGGTTTAAAAAATAAAACATTTTGAATAAACGGATCTACAAAAAAGGAAAAACTCTCAGGCTGCGACAAGTGGCGCGCTGCATGTGTGCCACTTGTCACGACCAGGGAAGGTGGAGTGTTCTTTGCAACGAGTAGTCCTTCATTAGTGATTTCGAATTATGAGCCTCCTGAATCATAGGCAGCCCAGCTGGGCCAGAAAGACCGACATTGTGTCGGGCTTGGGCTTAGCTTTTGTGCACTAAAGTCGGAAAAGGCCTCAAAAATGTGGAAATCAATATTTTATTCAAAATTAGGTATAATAATGGATTTATATATCCTGAGAATGACTAAACTAAAAAATAACAACGTTTGCTTTTTCCGGACCAGGTCAGCTCAGGCTTGGACTTGTCAAGCCCGTCTCGGACCCAACTTATCAGGTCGAATTCTAACTTTTGTCACAGGAAAAAATAAGTTTTGCACGAAGAAGCAATAAGATTTATGCCTCGATGTGTTGGTATAGAAAAGAGAGTCATGTACAAGTCTTGGAGTGGACCACGCCCGAGCCGGCTGGATGATGGCCGGCCAATAGGATGATGTACGCTGCCAAGATATCATTTTTCTTTCTGAGTAAAAGAATATGTTGGTCTTTTATTAATGCGATAAGAGAAAATGGTCTCAATGATGGTGCTGCCTACTGAGTTGAGATGAACGAGCGTACTCTGGAAGTATCTACACCTGTATATACTAGAGCTACCTAGGAATGTCCGCCCATGCTGCTACATTGCTAGTCCCCAATCTCTTATCCGTTGCCAGTTTTGCTAATCTCTTGAGAAAATAAAAATTGCTCATACACATACATGACACAAAATCAACTCTCATTTTTTTGTTTTGTTTCTTAACGGAATAACGGCGGGTGAGATCACACTCAGTCTCCACTTGTCCACTCCCTTGGCTAGCTTAACCTGCCCCGGATTAGTCCACGTCCCATGATGGAACGAACATATGCAATACAAGACGTCTCGATGTGAGGTGGATTCCACGGCCTGGCCGGCCACCTCTCTATGTGAGTGTTTGTTACATGGCTGACCTCCATTCGATCAGACATCGAGTCTATAGCCTAGCTAACAAATATCACGATGGTGTGAGAAACAAAATATCCTAGCTTACTGCTTACAGCAGTTCTTTTCCTTTCCTTTTCTTTAGGACAGTAAAGGCCAGTTTTTATACATGTTCGGCTCAAAACAGAAAAATCTTGAGAACATGGAATCAACCGTATTTGAATATCTTGTTTATGTCGAAATTGTATCATTGCATTCATTACGAAATTGTATCTTATTTTGCTATGTTCTAGTAGTCAATAGAAAAATATCAGTGCAAATTTATGGGGAACTTACATCGTTTTGCTGACACAGGCACGGTAAATGCGAAACACGACCTTTTTTTTGAAAAATGCGAAACACGACCTTGACCATCGACTCAAGTAACATTCCTGTTTCTTGGATACAAACTCTGCAGCTTCTACGGTGAGGTCGCTTTCTTCCACGGCTTGGTCTAGAATCTAGATAGGATAGGATAGCTCCCCTGAAATGATCTTCATCGATGATTATTAATCTTTTTAAAGGGCAGTTCTTTATGCCCTCTATCCAGCTTATTTTAGAAGACGAACCTAATTTTTTTTTTTAAATCTCTTAACTAGTAGGCTTCTAAAATAAAATTTTAGGTTAGACTTCTAGAATAACCTAGATAGAGGACATCTCATTTTACAACCAAAATAAGTCACAAAGAAACTGGCCCTAAATCTCCAAAGAGTGATATTGTGGAGACAGGGAGAAACAGAGGAGTCGAGGCTGTGTTAGAGGGGTCTTACTTTTGACGGAGAAAACCAATTGAAAGTACAAAACATAGTACAGTACTATCGTGCTCTTTCATGCTTTCCTTAATGGCCAACAATACTTTCTGTTAACTGTCCTTATCAAAAACGACAACTTTCACCGGACCGTAGGTAATACACTAGCTATGTCCACAAATTCCACTCTGCATGAAGAAAAGAGGAAAAAAGAGAATGCATGCCTCTCTGTTGACAGCAAAAATGCTAGACATAAGCTGAGTTACAGGGCTCTTATGGAGACGTTTTTTTAACACTAACATCTTCCCCCCGATTTTCATGGGGTGGGCCCACTTCCCCCAACCGAGCCCAATCAGAAGCGTCCACGTTTAATCGATCCGTAAAGAGACCTTTTACGATGCATCAGATCAATATTGACCGTTCCGTACATGTAGCATTGTTGCTGTTGACAGTGTGATTTCGTAGTCATGGAAAGCATATCACCGTCGAGGGCTCCAGGTCGTGCTGCAGCAGTAAACCCAACATGTCTCGCCCAGTCGTGCCCAAGAGAGGCCCCCATCGAACACAATTCTTGTTCTCGGTGTACTGAATCCACGTCCTGTCGCCGTCCCAGACTGTCTCCGGAATAATGCCCAGCGAGTGCATCACGCCGCGCTCTCCTCGGTTGCTATACAGTCATCCTGGATGACAACATCTCAAGCACACACGGCCACGCATGCGCTGCGACGGCGACGTGTCGTGTTAGTTGTTATGAAGCACGGCCACGCATCCGCCGCGGACGGCGACGTGTCGGCGTCAGGGCGTCGATGGCAGACTGGCCAAAAACAATCCGCGGCGGCCGGCGGCTGAATTTTATCAGTTATCACTCTAGGATCTTGGGGCTGCAGGTTCTGTTTGTGCTACCGGGTTTACCTGGATGCAGGAATGAAAATCTCCCTATAGTGCCCAGGTGTTCCGAGACTGTAGCAGATGCAAATCAGAAGGGCAGATGCACTGCCTGTTGTTCCGGTGAGCTTCCCGGCGAGTTCTTGATCATGATGAATAAGCGAGCATCTGATGCTTCAGAGGCTACCAGCCAGGTCAGCACCCTGAAGAAATATCCATCAGCTTCTTGTTTTGGGGGTAAAATATGACATTATCCGGAATAGGCGGGGGTTGAGATGCATGGATGTTCTCGAATCGGGTGGCGGCAGCACATGTTGCAGAAGGGCTGCTTGGCTAATCATTCAGAGCACAAGATCCATCAATTGGCGTGTTAATATGCCATCATCACCAACTTGTGCCCCCCTTTTGGTACCTGAAGAAGATGGTGGCGCCATAATGCAACTGAACCTCGCCGCGCCACCGCTGATCTATACCAGCTCTTTCCCACGACCGGTTGCCGTCGAGGTGACGAACCGAGCCGCTAGAGACAGCGACCGTGCCGTCGCCCACAAGCTTGTTCAGCGATAGTCCGGTGCAACAGCCCTAGTAGCTCAAGCAGCCCTAGTAGCTCAACTGCTCTGCAGTCTGCACCAGCACTTCCCATGGCATTTGCCCCTTTCACTGCTGCTAGTGACACCAGCACTCGCACGGAGCAGGAATAAGCAGCGCCAAAAAGCAGGGCCAAATCTTTATGCAGCACCTCCAGGATCATCTGCTCAGGTAGAAAAACTTGATGCTGCCTGTAACTAGATTAAGTTAACAGATGATGCTTCATGCAGCAGGAGCATGTACGAGAAGCAAAGTGTTAGTGCAGGTCCCCATCAGGAAAGCAAAGTGTTCTATTTAGGTGATGGCACTTTAATCCAACATAATGATCTGGAAAAGCATCATCCGGCGTTTCTTATACTTGTGGGAGATCTTTGCCTGATACTTCGACGCTCCGACTCAGAATTTACTGCAGGCCGGAATCTGAGATGCCGGAATCTCCGGTGTTTTCTCTTAGTGACAAATCTCTAAAGATACTGTAGTTATTATCACAAAATTCTTTCTTTTGAAGTTGGGCCCCGTGACTAGATGTCAACCGGTATGAAAATTTCATACAAATATAGCATGATGCAAACAATGTGGCGACACGATTTCTAGAATAAGAACTTAAGCAACTTATAATGATATCAGTTAAATCAAAGTCATTGCATAAAAGACCATGACCATCTTGTCCACAACATTCACTAATATAAGAAACAGAGCATTGCAAACATACAACTGTTAATTTGTGTAAGTACTTTGACTATTTACACCAACATAAGAAGAAGCATCTGACGACAAGACGAGGACAATTGGATGGGGGCGGGGGGAGGGGGATTTCACGAAGATAAGGAGTGTTTGACGACAAGACAATGACAACTGAAAGTGGGGGGATGCATAAATCTTTGAGATGATATTACTAGAATAAGATCCACATACCAAAGATGACAACTTTAATCCACAAATATCTGGGAAATACATACCCTGGCGCCCCACATCATCACAAAATTGAAGCTACTAGCAGTAATAGATGGTTAGTTGCTAAAGGATAAGAACCTCCATTAGAATTATATATACATGAGTGACACAATATTAGTCCATGTCTCATACAATTAATGACGATGTTAAAGTTTGAGTAAGCTATGTGATCTTGCTGATGGGTCTAGGACTCCAGGTTGGCCCTGCTCTCTAAAAAAACAACTTTGTTCTCCCATTAGTATTGGTGGAGCTACAACAAGGCCAAATGGGCTGTGGCTTGTCCAGTCCATGTGCAAAACAAATGAAGAGTATAGATAAACTTGGCCTTTTGAGAGAGAGAAAATGTGTTCCCTTCGGCTCAGCTCACCTTAGCCCGCAAAACCAACTTTGGGTAGCTCCGACATTGCCCAGTAGTAAAATAAGTAGTTGGGAACATAGGACACACTTTTTTGCATTTTTTATGTGTCGAGGAATTAATATTTACAAAGAAAACACTTATATGATTGCACAATACTTTTCTATCCTAAAAGTTACCTTCCTACTTGAAAGCAATTGGTTTGTTTTTTCCCCCTCAAAATGGAGTATAAACTTCTGGACTCTGCATCACTATGATGCATACAATTACTAAGCAAAGTACAAGACAAAGATAACCATGGCTGAATCATTACAAGATATGAGAGACAACTAAGACTAAGTCAATGTCTTTCACAGCGACGCCTTCAACAAGGGATAAATGTTCTAACGCCATCATTGTCGTGATTCGGGCATAGACGGTTTGGGCAAGAATTTCATCATGGTTGTCGAGGCTAGCCAACAAAGACCAGCAAACAGCAAGTAGAAAACGCCTTCATGAAGGCAACAACGTAAGTTCGGCATTGTTAAGCCTGACAAACAAAGTCTATGATAAGAGTTTTAACTCTGAACATGAATCGATGTTCCAATCAACATCTTGATGACGACGGATCATTCGATAGTAGCATCCATACTCCACTCAAGGACCTAGTACATCGGCGAGATCTTCTCACTTTAGATCACCACCACGGCCGTTACGGGACGCCCTTGTCTTGGCATGGAATTGGCCACTATCACTCCACACCGGCGTTAGTCATACTGTAACATCCACACCACACTGTCCGAGCCACTACCTTGAAGTTAGATGCCGATGGGGAATATCTAATGCACCACAAACCTCCTCGTGTGATGGTCGTTGCCCTTGCACCAGACAAAAAATCCATTTATGCCGCCAGCCGCCGGCGAGCACCCACGATACCGCAGACGAACACCGCCGTCATGCTTGCAGATTTTTTTCGATAAAGAACATTTTGCTCAATTGATATATCGAGATGATTCAACCGCGGTGAAGGAATGCCCGGCCTCTGCATAGCACGATGCAAACAGCAAACACGTCCAACACCTCAGAAAAAAAAAATCGTGTTACACCAATAAATGGCCATCGGGCCTTTGGGCATGGCACGATGCCTGCAGATACGCCATTGGGCCTCTTGGTCATCTTGTCACGGTCGTCGGAAGGCCACTTCCCCGCCAATAATGGCCAGTGAATGCCACTGCGGACGGCATGACTAGCCCTTACACGATCCGACCATTGCCGTGAGTGCCGCCTCATCAAGGGGCCACCGTCGCCACCTCCGGCGGGCCAGTTTCGTCTTTTTCCTCCTTGTTGTCGGCGCCACCGTCGGCGCTCGTGCCGGTGAGGAGCGCGGAGAGCAGCCGGCTGCAGTCCTCATCCTTGCGGTCGAGCCGGTCGGCGCGGTCCTGAAACTTGCCGGCCTGGGCCTGGGAGCCAGTGACCCACGCTAGGCCTCCGCCCACCACGCTAGGCCTCCGGGTAGGACTTCATGTTGCAGCCGTGGAATTTGATGGAGTTCGCAGCGAGGCCGCGCACAATCAGATGAAATAGCTGAGTTAGTTGTCATCTCATTGTCCTCAGGCTTCATTGCAAGCTTTCTTGCCGCCCCGTCGTGCTGCTGCTCTCATGGTCATGGTGGTGGCCGCTGCTCCCGCTCGCCGCGTCGGCGGGGTCGCCTCCGAGCTGCGAGCTCACCTCGCAGCCCTGCTCGTCCATCTTCTTCTCCTTTTCGTCGACGGCGCTCGCGCTTGCTGCCGCCGCCGCTGCGAGCTCTACCTCGGCTGCCCGGCTAGTGGCCGGCTTGGCGAGGAACGTGGGCCGGTCGTCGCCGGCCATGATGACCACGACGTGCTCCTGGAAATCCAGGGCCGGCTTGGACGCGCCGGACGCCGAGGCCTTCTCCCCGTCGCCCCCCGACTCCTGGCCGTCCCGGTCGCCGTCGAGGTACCCGGAGAGCTTCCAGTAGGAGCACGCCAGGATGAGCAGCGCCAAGGCGATGAGCCCCAGCATCGCCGCCAGGCCGCCGAACAGGTACGGCACAGGCGACTGCCATGGCGAGTGCGGCGCCGTCCCGTTGATCAGCCCGTGCGCCGGCGCCACCATCGGCGCCCCCGCGCGGTGGCTCATGGCGACGAACTCGGCTCCGGGCCTCATGGTTTGTGTTGGTGTCCGCGGGCACGGCGTCTGCGTAGCAGAGCAGAGGAGTTGCACCTGATGAGTTTGCTGCTCTGTTATCTCTGTTTCTCTCCTGTGTGTGCTTGTTGTTGTCTTAGGGATGGTGTGGAGGGGTGAGAGGGAAATGGGCTGTATTTATAGGGGAAGAGGCCGGGGAGAAATATATTTGTGATGCCAAGGAATATCAAATGAACAATGAGGAAATTCTTGTTTGGAGGTCTGTACTCTGTTTCTAGATACCACACCTTTTTTAGGCGAAACCGCGCGAAATCCCCTATGCAACTTTTATAGCTAAGAAAATTTATACAATCAGGGCTTTGGATAGGCCAAAAAGCTAAAAAAGATAGAGGACATGGGTGATGAGTTACCATTGATTAAGGCGTTATTTAAATTGGGGGATATATTGCCTCTAGATTGTGTGCACAACCATGGCGTGTTCCGCTTCTAAAGATCCTCGTACTCGATACCACTCCCTTTGTTTAGAATTGCGAGGTGCACCAATTTCATCCCAAATTTTCATGTCATAGACCGTGTCAATTTCCAAACGACATGTTATTTTACACCAAGGAAGGTACGGTCGGAGGGAGAACTTCCTGCTTTACACCGGTTTATAGTGAAAGGTGGTTAATTAATATCCTCAATTCATGTGGTTCTGGCTCTCCTTTCTATGATCGACTACAACGATTTTAATCCATAGTGCAGCGATGTTGATGACCAATTAGCTTTAAGTCTCCTAGGTAATGGTTGAAATGAACGCAGTTATGGGGGTTATTTCAGCACACCACATTGGTTCTGGCCCACTCGCCGTTCTTTCGCAACAAAAAGTGAGAAATTATTCACTCCCTTTTCACGATGTGGAGGGAGTAGTAAATTTAAGACCATCCTTCACAGCAAGGATTATTGAGTGTGTTTCACATTTACCTCCCTTCTTAAGTTTTGCATAAACTAGTTGGTGCAAAGAGTCAAGCAAAATTTCTATTGAATATATGTAAGAGAAAATATCAAAATCTTCATTCATATTGATTTGAGGGTTCTCCCCAGATAAAAGATAAGGATTCTGCTTTAGGGACGAGATTGTAGTTCTAAAATGTGCACAAGAACGGCTTCATAGAATAAGGGTCAATGCCATATGTCGGTGCCGCGTTGGTCCATATTTTTACAACATTCATTAACTAATGGAGTTGTCTATTATTAGTTTGCAAAAGTTGAGTAAATTTCAATTAGACCTTCGGATCAACTTATTGCCATTTTTTCTAATATTGCTTCAAATACAACTTATTGGCTAGAAATCGCGGCTACATACATTTTTCTCTGGTAGATATGAGGGCTTTCAATACATTAATTTTTTATTGAGTGATATATGCTTTTAGCTTACTATGATTAATGAAAAAATAGCCACTTGACATCCATCGCCTCTCTCTTTAGATCAACGAGATGGGGCATGTCCAGATTAGCATTTGCAAGAAAAGAAGGCACAAACAGACAATCGGTTTCGAAAATAATAGGCTTGTAGAGAGTAATACCTTTATAGATACTGGCATGGCATGCACGCGGCTTAGCTTCTTACACACTATAACAAACATAACGGAATTCTTCGCAACAACCCCCACACTAGTGGAACCACACACCTGGCAAAGCTAGCGTCGACATTATTCTTAATACAATTAAGTGCAGGAGGCTGCCACACCACTATACTTCTCTTTTGAGTTGTTATGATTAATTGGCAGACTAAAGGGGTAGCGCATGAGTCAACAAAAATAAGTTTTGGTTATTGCTCTAATGGTGCTCTTGTAAGTAGCATCCCGCTCTGTGTAACGTATGTTGTAATGAATGATTGTGAGAACATTATCATTTAATTAATATATGGAGTGATATTTTCAAAAAAAAGGGGGGAAATAGGCACTTGGGAATTATAGAAAATGCTAATTACATTACCACATGTGTTGTGTTGGGTGGACCAATCATTCATGCACTAGCCACTGCAACTATAGTAGTAAGTAGTAGAACTTTATAAGTTTCCTTTGGGACCGGGTTGTGAATAGTTTGCGCATGGGTTTTGCCTTGATTGTATGTACCATGTTTGTCGGTGCATAAATTCCACGCACATAGTTGAAGCTTAAGCTAAAACCTGCTTATTATGTGCCCATTTGCTTGGTTATGTAATAGTGCCTTTGGACATTTTGTTTTTCTTGAGATGATTAAATAACTTATCTTGCTCTTAGTTTTTATACCAAAATCTAACATGATTCCTAAATTTTGGGGTTGCTATATTTGTAATATATCTTCTTTATTTAGGGATCTAATAAAATTTACTAATTGTGTTATGTGTGTCGAATGTGGATACCAGTATATGCGGATTATTAAATGTGTTTTCCATTTGCCTTTGGGCTAAGGTTTTTGTATTAGCTAGTTGGTGCAAAGAAATCAACAAGGATTATATTGCTCGATCATAACACAGAAGTGATACAAAAAATCTAATCTTCCTTGGTATGAATCCAGAAGTAATTCGCGGATACAACGAAATAACTACGCTTTAGAGCCTAAAATGAACAAAATGGTTTCTGGGGAACTAAGATTGATGCCATATGACTATGATGCAATGGTTCATATTTGACCGTCATTAATTGGTAGGGTTGTCCACTTATTAGTTACCTAAAAATTGATCAAATATCAGTCATATCTTCCTTTTTATTTTTTATTTTTTGGGTAATATTAGTCATATCTTTGAATCGATACCTGGCCATTTGTTATCTTAATATCGGTCCATACATAGCATAACGCCTAGAAATCACATAAATTATGTTTCTGCACTTGTTGTTTCAATACATAATTTTTGGTCTAAGTCATGCTTTTGGCGAACTAAGATTTATAAAAAATAGGTACTTGAGAATTAGTAAAAATTTAATTAAATTACTAGGTATATTGTGTAGGTCCAAGTAACTTGAAAGATAGAACATTGGGTGGGCCAATCATTCATGCAATGGCCACTACAACTACAAAATTCATAAGAAATGTAGAAGTTTCCTATGGTGTGGGGGTTGTGAATAGTTTGGCCTCGATTCTACCAAATGTTTTAGTGAATAAATTCCATGCAGAAACAAAACTTAAGCTAGAACCTGCTTAATTATGCGGTACCCATTTGCTTGATTGGTGAATAGTTTGGCCTTGCGTCTTTTTTCTTGGTGAGGAGATCTTATGATGTAATTAGTATTTTATACAACTATAAGAACATTCCTTAATTTTGGTCCCACCATATTTGTAGTAGCTTTGTTCAAAGGGCATAAGAAAATTATTTGATTGTGTCATGTGTGTGGATACCGGTAGACGCAGATACATGGGAGGAAGACATCATCTGGAACTCTATAGAATTATTGTGGTGTGCACTTATTATAGGGAGACTCCAAGTCCAAACCAGAAACAAAAGGCAAGTGTATGATATGGTTTAGGCAGGGCGTAAGCATCATCCTTCTTTATTTGGAGAAAATTAATGAAAAGATGGAGATGTGTTAGTAGCAATAAAGGGGAGCACTGGGGATGCACCCCATGTTGATGGTAATATTATCCTATTAACCATAATTATTAGCGAATATTTCTAGCTGGGCTAAATAGTTAGATTATTATGCATGTAGCCTCATTACCTAATGCATATGAATTGTCCGGCACATTTGTAGGATCTTCCTTTTTAGCTTTAGACACAGTAAAACTATATTGCACGCAGCAATCAGATCAAGATAGGTGGATTTATATGTCTCGAGCATCGGCACAAAGTTTACTTGGAAATCGACATGTGGCACAAGTTGTTAACTACTACAATTAATTAACAAGCCATGTCCTTATCCCTAAGCATCTGGTTAGCTAGCAAAGTACATTGCTTAGTGGAGCTTTACTAGTGTTAGGAATTAATTAATTAGGTTAATTAACTATTAATCACTGCTATGTCGGTGCCACTTTTGGCAACTGCCTCCTTTTGTAACCGCCTTGTAAACTGGGTATAAATACCCCAATCTTCAATCAATAGAATAACTGTTCAATCCATTCGTTCCTCCCTCTTTTTCCTCTTTACACGTTATCAGCACTTTGCCCTAACCTAGAGCGAGCGATTAGGCCACTAGACAGCGCCGGCGGCACCGGCGCACATCAATCCGTCACCGGCGACGTCCTTGATGCCCGAGAGGCAGCCAGATTTTTGCCCAGCCCTCGATGCATCACATTGTCCCCGGCGGCGTATCGCACGAAGGCGCGGCGGCACTTCAGGAAGTCGCGGACATCAGGCGCGAGGCGCAAAACAGCGGCCATGGTCTCCTCTGGAAGCGTAGCGCACGGGCCGGCGTCGCGATCGGCGAATGGCAGTGACTGCGCCCCTCTCCGTCTGGCACGGCAATGACGAGACAGGGTACGGCAGCGGCGCCCTCCGGTGCGGCTCGCTGCAGGCGGACTCGCGTCGCGGCATCCCGGCGAACACAGGCAGTGTCCCGCGGCGTTCTCAGATGCAAATCACGGCGACCAACGCCCTTGGACTGCCCCTCCACGGCGAGTCCATCTCTCCAAAATCGGCAGGGGCAGCCGACGCGGCCCTCGTCTTGCGTCATCGCGGTACGGTGGCGACCGGCGTGGCCTTCGGCCTGCGTCCTCGAGGAATGGCAGAGGCCTCTGCGCAAAGATGCATAACTACTCCATCTTGGCCTCTGTAGCAAACGAAGTGATTTGTGATCCATCGATGATGAGTGGATAACGGCAGGACCCTTATCCATTCGGTTATTTGAGACTAAGGCCTTCTAGTTTCTATTATTGACAAATAAGTTCTGTAACTTGCATATAGGCCCACAGGCTCACTCTAATATGCAGTTTAGCAGTACTACTTTCTTTTATTGCCAAATAAGGCCATCGGCCTTAGTAACTATGCGACTTACACTCTTTGGTCTTGTCATATTGTGCATATATCGCAAAACATGAATTCTACATGTATTATGAGCATATTACTATTATTCAAGTGTCCATACATTGCAATTTCATCAAATTGCAATAACATTGTATATTAGAAACGACGGTGCCATATTATACATGTTTGCCTCAACATTCATTGTAAATATCAGTTTTAGAACAACATGTTTCTTTCTTTTGCAATTGGATTAATTTTTCTTGCAAATCTTGATGAAATCCAAAACAAGGATTGTGAAGTTTCATACTTAATATGACTACATCATATTTTATTTGCGAATCACAAGGTATTGATGGCATCTACTGCGTAATTTGCAGATTATCCATCACTACTATGAGGTCTACGTCTTGTCATTTTGATAAGATGACTACCTTCAAGTGCTCTTCCAAATATTAATATGACTATTCTAATTTTTTTTGGTGAATCACAAGGTATTGGTGGTATCTACTGCACCATTTGCAGATTATCCATCACCACTGTGAGGTCTACATCTTGCCATTTTAACAAGATGACTACCTTCAAAGTGCTTTTCCAAATATTAATATTTGATGTGACTACCTCAAGACATCATAAGGTAATATTGGCATCTACTGCAAAATTTTGCAGACTATCCACTATTACTGCAAGGTCTACATCATGTCACTTTGACTGATGATTACCTTCAAAGTGATTTCATAAATGTAGCATAACATAAGGTAATAGAATTATGAACATCTACTGACAAAAGTCAGATTATGTTTTCTATCACTGCGAGATCTACACCATTGGTGATTATCTTCAAAGTGTTATCCTATATAAATTGAGGTCTACACATATGAGAGTATAGCATCAGCTATCTTAAAATTTGCTCCTCTGAAGCAATTGTTGTTGTTCACTAAAATAGGTTACTCTCATAGTAATAAATATTAATGCATGGTCATTACATGTTGATTTTTTTTTCTACTACTATCATTATTTATGCCTCATTTTGATAGAATAAGTGGTAGAAAATTATGCAGATATATGCATACCACGGTAATTACCTTCTATTGTATTGGTTAAATACATGGCAGTTGAGCCTATGTCACTATTTCTAATTATATCTAATTATAGTGTCGTACATTCATCAAAATGGATACAATAATTTATTGCAACGATCGAGTGTCTCAAACACGGTTGCAAGATCCACATCACATTGTGGTTATTATTTACATGGTACCTAACCAATGTTAAAAATTACAAAGTCCATGTTTTGGTCGTGACTCTAAAGTCACATATTTTCCCTCAAGAAAGAAGCCCAAAAGAGTAGCAACGATTTCGTCGCATGCACTTGAAGGTGTACACCCCATGTTCACCAAGCATCACCTTGGTGGATTGTGCTCAACATGATCATTTCATCCATATATATCTTTTACTCCAAGAAGTAAATTAAATAATGCATGATCATTTCATGTAACACATGGCTATTCTATCGATAGCTAAATATGCACATATGGAATTTATATGTCACCAACTTCACTTAGTTCTCAAACTAAGTACATAATGGATGAATATTTATTCATCTCGAATATTTTACTTAAGAGAAACATGCTGCCATGAGCACATCGTGAATGATCACCCATTCATGTTTCAAGACCTCAAGTCTATCGCAGATCACAATTCTGTCATTTAATCAATTTGAAGTCGAGATCCATGATCAAATATTTTCATATGTAAATTCTGTTGAAAAAGCCCTTAATACCCTTTACATGCTCATACGATGGTATTACCATTTTCAATGCTGAAGAAACATGGAATTTCTTTAAATCATCAGATTCACCCAACGGGTTCTATTCCATTATTTGAAATTATTGCTAGTACTTAGTATTTTGTGCAACTTCATAGTCACAAAATAGAACCATGTGGAATTCAAAAGTAAAGTGGAGGCTAAAAGACAACCGAAGACAGAATTACCTCTTAATAGGGCATAAATCATTTTCAAATGATCACAAAGACAAATATCTAGTTTGTCAAATGTGTGGTTATACAAACATCGTACCTATGATTACCAAACCCTCAAAACATATGGTCAAACCACACCACAAATTTATTAAAAGGCCAATAAGTTCAATGGGATAAATTTGCAAATTTGCAAATAACAACCAAATTCTGGTAAAGGATTGTTCTCAGAATCTTCATCAGAAGGAGGACCAAGATCTAGTGCAGAAAATGGAGGATGAAAACATTTGCACTCAAAAATATCGGAGACCTCAGGTAATCTCCTAATTATCCCAATATATTATTAGCCCATACTTGTACTAATACATGTAGTAAAATGTCCAATATCATATCCATTGGATACAATATTCGATAAATTTCATTGTATGTTTCGATTCATACTCAATATTGTTGCGTACACAATGATTTTCTAAGTATTAATAAATTAAATATTAGGCTTGATAGCCTTAGCCATCCTGGTTTGGGGATGATTAGAAAATTGTTGACAATTCGGTTGGTCACTTAACAAGTTGCAAAATATTCCCTAGATCATCAGATTATATGTGCACCACATGTGTCATAGGGGAAATCTGTTTTAAGGGACTCTCGCCTTAAAATTCTAAATGAGCCACTTATTCTTTCTTGAACACATTCAAAAGATATATGTGGAATGTTGAACCATTATCTGGGGAGCAAATTCTCCTGAACAAAGGATAAACCCATTCGAATGGACAATGTCATTGAACTTATTTCACGAGAATTTTCTGATTACATTCAGTACCCTATGTACATACGTAGATTGGTTTAACTAAATTTCTTATCAAAGATAGTCAATTGAACTACATGACCACTTTTAAAGAATTGTAAATTTACCAGCCTCTTGCTGGACACATACGGCCTTACACACTGTAAGTATGATCTAAATCATATCAACTGCATATCATACTACTTAACCCCCTTGTAGTAACTACGTGGAAATAAACAAAGTATTTCCTATCTGCAATAATTCGGTTACATATCGATATCACCACTCCAGTGTACATCAATGGGCACTCACAGAAAATTAGGGATCTATTTGAGGAATAACAATTTATCCGTCAATCAAAATTATTCATAGCCCGTATGCTGATTGCATCAGCAGTAAGGATATTTTCCGGCATTAGGGGGAGATAAGTACCACAAAGAATGCCGAGAAATAAATTATAAATGCTATTGACATTCAATCCTTATATCCACGTACTCAAAGAATCTGAACTATAAGTTTAGAGAATCATATATTTGCAACACATTGCAAATTTGCCACATACATTTACTGATGAAAGGTGTCACTAAATTCTATATTTCTGCAGTAAAGTGTCAGAAAGAGTGGAGGTACCTAATAAACCACTCTTCTCCCCAAATGAGAGCAAGAGGGGGAGAAAGTCTGACAACACGAGATATAACTTCTCATATGCTTCCGCGGAAACAGAGGAAATCAATTCCTCAACCAGTAAATGTAATTCAACATCAAGTTGAAAGACACCTCACTGGATGCTCATCATCCAAAGCCCGGCATAAATGTGCACAAATATTTTGGTGCCGGGACATCGAAACACCTTGCCTCCATTTGTTGTAGGAAATCACAAAGAGTTAAAAAGGAATAAATATATTATCCACAAACTTCAATGATTCCATCAGAATCATATAAACTAAAGACTACATTTGTCGACATATATTTCTTCTCAAATTGCTAAACCTTTTGGGCCCGAACCAAAATCCATTGTAGAGTGCCTCTTGCACTCATATTGGTTCACATAAAAGGAAGTAAGTAATGAAGAATAGCACTCGCTCTATAAATGAGTAGTATTTACCGTAGTAATACCTACTCCTCATAAGTATCTTCCATATGGAATACTAAAAACTTCTCATTCATAGACAAAGTCAATGAGGTGGTGAGAGAGCAAGGCTTGTAGCAAAAGGGTTCACGCAGAGACCCGACATCGATTATGATGTAACATACCCTCTTGGTATGAGTGGAATTATGTTTCGATACTAAATATCATTGGTAATAAAAATAATAACAATATCCATGCAGTTGATGAATGAAGTGGCTACATACTCATATGAGTCTCTCATTTCAGAAATCTTTATTCAAGTCCCTGAAGGGCTTATACTTCCGAATCCAAAAGAAAATCGCAACAATTTTTGTGTAAAACTTCATAAGTCACTCTATGACTTGAAATAGTCGGAAATCATATGGTATTACCGACTAAATGAGTTCCTTCTTCAAAAGGATTACTCGAATAATGATGATTATTTACATGTTTAATAAAGGAATCCCAAATTTGATTTCCTTTTATCACCTTAGTGTATATCGATGACTTCATCATCAATGTCTATACAAGACCTAAACATATACAAAATCATCTCAAGGCGGAAAATTTGGATTAAACCAAATTTAGCTTAAGTTTACAACTTGAGCATTCTCTCAAGAATACATATCAGTCTACATATATCCAAAACATATTTGAGAAGTTCAATGTGGATATATCACACCAACAAAACGTATATGGTCGATATGAGGAATATTAACTTATATCTCAAGTTCATAATAAATCTTGAACAATTCCATCAGGAAAATCAAGATTTGACCATGATATTGGCTCTTTACTTGATCCCAACAAAGCCATATCAATGACTGATTTTGATGGAATAGCCTTCTTATGGAATTCATATAAATAGAATTTAATGGCTACTTCCCCTTATCATTCTGACATAATTACTTTATCTAAAGGCATTGAAAATATGGTTGGCTTAGCAGAATGATTAACCACACTCAAAACCATGTGGTTGAGATTCATCAGAGTAACATAATTTGATTTATCAAGATGCTACCACTTGTATTACTCAATACATACAGGTTATATAAAGAGCAATATCACAAAGCACATTGCTCGAGATCACTTATCCTCATGAATTATAGAAAAGTGATGAAATAGTTTGCAAACAAAATATTGGAAAAACCGACATATTATTCATAATGTCATGATCATGTCAATGTAATTGATATGAGACATCCTCCAGATTTGCAAAGTTCAGGGGGAGTAATCTCCCAAAGTATAACCTGTTAACAAACATCAGATTACATATATTGTACTCTTTTTCCCTTCATGAGTTTTTCCCTAATGGTTTCTCATAAAAGGTTTTTAATGAGACAATATAGATACAAGTGTTCATATATGTCATATCATTTTCTCCTTATATTTTCCCATTGGGTTTTAAAGGAGTTTTCGATGGCATATATAATCGCACTCTTTTCCTTTATGAGTTTTCTCTCAAAGTTTCTCATAACGGTTTTTAACGAGGCATGTCATATTTTTTTTCCCTATCGGGGTTTTTAAAGAAAGTACTCAAGACATATTAATTGTTCTCTAAACTCATTGATGATTTTTCTCCTTCTTCAAAGGTTTTTATCATATGAGTTATCAAGAGACAATAATCATTATATGTTGCATCATTTTCTCCTTATTATTTTTCCCACTGGGTTTAAAGGAGTTTTAGCAACATATCTGCACTATTCTCCTCATATTTTTCCCACAGGGTTTTTGGAGGAGACTTTCAAAATGAAGATGATGAACGTTCAAGGCAAATACATACTAGGAGGAGTCTATCAAGATGATGTATATTCACAAAGACAAGCATTGATTAGGGGGAGTGTTAGGAATTAATTAATTAGGTTAATTAACTATTAATCACTGCTATGTCGGTGCCACTTTTGGCAACTGCCTCCTTTTGTAACCGCCTTGTAAACTGGGTATAAATACCCCAATCTTCAATCAATAGAATAACTGTTCAATCCATTCGTTCCTCCCTCTTTTTCCTCTTTACAACTAGCACCAAATTAATGTGGATTAGGTCTGCAAGCTTTAGTTAGCCTGGAGCTAGCTTACGTGACAAACTATGATTGGCCGGAGGGCCCAACACATGGCCAATACTCCAATAGAATGATACTGCTTTGTAGATTATATACAAGTAAGTAGATTGATTACTTTGCTTACTGTAGTGCTCCTTTAAGCTTGTTTCTTTAATCAAAACATATATTCCCTCATAAACCACCTTTTGTTAGGGAGTATCCATCTTTGTCATTATGGGACATTAACATACACATAGTGCATCAACTAATCAGAAAGGTGCTTTTCTTGCCTCATAAAAACAAGATACTACGCTCCTTGAAAGTTCTACAAAAAATGGTTTTTTTGCTCTTGCTCGGTGTGAGCTTATCCGCACCAAAAGAATGATGGTCGCAGCAAAATAAGATAGTGGTGTGTATTTTGTATAATGTACATGATTGTGTGTGTGGGGAAAGGGGGTGCAATATGTCTCAAGTGTGCGCACGCATGCAAACCCCAATGTACGTTCTCTAGCGTGCCATGGTAGCAGATCCAACAAAGAAATGTGCCTCTTGTATGGAAGTCAGCTCGACATTACAATGTATTGTGTGCAGTGAGCTCTTCCAGAACGGCTCCGGCTGCAGCCGGACACATAGATTCGTGCATGCCATGATCGATGCATACGGAAGACTGGTGTCTATATATTTTCTTGCTAGAACTAAGGATATGTATGGATTGGCAACAAATTTTGATGCCGATCACGACAATAATTCAGAAGAATTGTGTCTCCTCCTAATCCTAATGTCACATATCCCACTTATCATCATGATGTATTGTTTGTGTCTATTACATGCATACATGACATGACCTGAGCTAACCACTTAGAGAAAACTAATAAACCTCTATCAAGGTATAAAAGGCCTATTAGATTTGTCAAACTTCGTCCAAGGTTTGGCTATCATTATTCGGTAATATTTTGAAAATAATTGCTTTGACTACGATTACATATCTATGAGTAAATTGCGTCGCAATGCACCTTCAAGAGATGGCGTAAAAACAAACTACAACTTTACACGGAATTTTACCAAATATCTTTGGATGTTCTAATTGGTAGCATTCCATGACCTTTTCACATTCTTTGAAGGGACTTTTACATTTGTGTCCCTAACTCAAACCCACTACTTATATTTATCCATAATTTTGATGTGCGCTCAAGTTTGCCCCTCTTCCCTTAGTTTCCCTTATAGAAATGCTCTTCTGTGACGTTACCGTCTGATCAAAGGGCTTTGACCGTCTATTAGACGTTTTCTGGACATTGTTGCCCCTGCCTCCATATCTCACTAACATGCGGGACCCACTCTAAAAGAACTAAAGGGAAAATCTCTTTCTCTCACTCACTTACATGTGGGGCACAACCGAAATAATAAAAATAAAAAAAATTCTCTCTCAAAACCTCTCTCTACCTGACATGTGGGCCATGAGACCCACTGTCAGGGTCAATGCGTAGCTGGCCATGAGCGGGTGCGTGCACCGACGGCTCACCGTAGGGAGCTAGAAGACCACGGGAAGAGGGCGAGGCACACAGTGTAGCTACGTGAGGCACACGAGATACGCTGGGCATGGCTAGGGTAGGCGGGCACGCACACGGCCTATCCAGTCATGGTCGGTCATGGCGGCTGGCTTCGGGCAGGGGGGCATCGAGCACAGAATCGGGCGGGGGAAGATGTGAGTAGGGCCGCGTGCTTTCCATGATGACGGCAAGGAGGTCAGGTAGGTCAACGGTGGCTCCGGGCTGCCGAATTATGAGTGGAAGAGCGACGACCATGGCAGAGGTCGAGGACCCGGGCATTGTGTACAGGCGGCCCCACGTATGATTCATCGCGTTGGGCTGAGGAGAGGCGCCCTACGGAGCTCATGGACATGCTTGGGCTGATCGATCTGGCCTCCGGCCATGGTGGCTGGCAACGGCGTCCTCAGCAGAGCTCTAAGGCGCTCTCAGGCAAACTTCGAGCAATGCGCTACAAGGCACGAGGAGGCTTGGTGAGTGGGCCGAATTAACCTAGGGGTCATGTAGACCGCGACACGCTTGCGTGGATCATTGGAGAGGCATGGGAGCATCAACTCCGATGATAGCTGTGGGCAACGGCGTTATGCCGGAATGGTGTCTTCTCCGTCCATGGCGTCACCGTACACCACTATCCGCCTCGACCTCGACGCCCTCCACCAGACCACCTCAGCCTTCCCCCCACTCCTCACACACAAACGTGCCACCCATCAGCCGGTGTTGACCCGGACAGTTGGTCCCATGGCCCACGTGTCAGGGAGAGAGAGGGGTTGTGTGAGAGAAAAAATATTTTATATTTTATTTTGGTTGGGTCCACTTGTAAGTGAGAGAAAGTGTGTGTGGGAGAGTTTTTCGTTTTTAACTCTCGAGTAGGTCCCATGTGTAAGAGAGAGAGAGAGTTCTTTTCTGTTTTTACTATGGGGTAGGTCCCACGTGTAAGCGACATGTGCATAGAAGGGCAAATATGTCCAGAAAACGTCTAATAGATGGTAAAGCCATGGAGGGCATTTACATTAGAGAAAATTCCTTATTTAACACTATCTTAAATTTCGTTTCCTTATTTGACACTGAAAAAAAAATCTTCACTATCTAACAACGAGTTTAAATTTTATGCCTTTTATAACATTTTCGTCCATTTTGAGTCGAAATGATACTTGAAAAGACCCTTTTGCCCTTATGTGGTATTTGTGTGTGGAGGACAGTAACACACACGCAGCATCAGTGTGAAGGCAGTAACGCACACAGCAACACACACGCATGCGGGCACACACGCACGCAACACGCTCACAGGCATCAGCACACACGAGCGTAGCACACACACGCGCGGTAGCAGCAGCAGCAGCACAACACACACAACAGCACGAACGCACACAACACACAGCATAGGCGGAGGACTCCGTTGGGCGAGGTCGTGCGCCCGCCCTACCTTGATTTAGCACAAAAGCTTTTATACCGATACACATGCATCTAGTTGTATACATGGGTGGGATTGAAAAGAAGAACTAGAGTCTGGTCATACGGGCCTAGTTTCAACCCCCAAAAAAACCAAGCATTGAGGCATCCACCGATCCACCAGCGCACGACCTAACCTATGTCCTCTGCATGCACGCATCAGGTGCTCCAAGCCTCCAACATCGTGCCGCCGGTCACAGCCGTCGTGCTACAGCTAGTGCCATCGTTGACGACCGCGCCATTCCCTGCCAGGTTTTCTCGTTGCTTGCTAATTTTATTAAATGATGCCATGAGAAGATATTAGAGCCCGTGTTTTGCTCTAGGTTTTATTAAATGATGCCAGGTTTTACCTATCTCTAATGGAGTAAACATGATTAATTATAAGCTCTACCAGTGGGTCCACGACACCTCAATCCATTCATCAAGTGTGGCATATCCCTCCTCGTCCCCTTTCCATGGTGCATGATCGATCGATATGGACTCTTGCCTCAAAAAAATGACGATCCATTCCACTCTCGCAGGACCCAACTGGTACATACGTACGTACGCAGTACAGGTTAATTTTGCTTTATAAGCTAGCGCAACAGCTAGCATCGATGGATGGAAGGAACGAGCTCACGAGCTTGCTTTAGTTTGTGAGCGCATGCATGCTGGGCTCACTCACTCACATGTTACGGACGCTAATTGGGTGATTCAGCACCGTACGTGTCGCACTCGGTTCCAGTTGGCGTTGACATCATTGCCGGCATTGACTTTCCCGCTCAGAAATATCAACGTGACCTTGACGAATGACATGTGAGTTCGGATCCAACCACCCAAAGGCCGAGTCCATCTTGGCCCGGCTGTGAACTTATTAGTCGATCACGTTACGTACCGACACTTTACAGGAGCGGCCCCAAGCTAAATCATAAACTTATTTCACGAATAATAAAATCCTAAACTGTTGAAAACCAATTACTTGTGAATTTCAGTTTGGCTGAATTTTAATGTGGTTTATGCCTCCTAGAGTATTTTCAAGCATAGTCAAGCAAGTTAGGCGGGAACAAAATGTTATTAGCCACTTTTTAGCAAACTATGGTACCATAAAGGATTGCACCGCGGTGTCGCTTCGGCCAGGACCGGATGAGGTGCCTGACCTATGTAATGCAGACTTGGCCACTGCTTGATGAATGAATTCTCTTTTTCCTCACAAAAGGAGGAAGACCAGCATGCCAATGAGGACTTGGCAGCACCGAAGGCTAATTAGGCCACACGCACACATACATGATTAATGTATAACACATCTAAACTAAGATTCCAGGATAAACTAGAGTTAGAAAGTCCACCCGTCAAGCCAAGCAGGAAGTACCAAGTGATAAATGCTGGAAAATAGGCTCAAAGCTGATTTGATGTTGCCAGAACACAACATTAAAGCAAAACATTTGAGCAGCTTGAAATAATGGATTGGCACACACCTATGATATGATGAGTGTGAGGCAAAGAGCATTCTTATTACTGTAAACTCATGTTTCCACAAACTAGCATTGGTTGAGAGAGCCATAGATGTACTTCTTTTATAGTAGTATTTTTGTAAATATTATATTTTTTGTTGGTTCCCTATTAATGAAAAACTACCATAGAACTATTATTCTATGGTCTGCGGTTCAGAATAAAATCATGTGGCCGCAGAGTTCTTATGCAACTGGTGCACCAACCATTGAAATCCATGCTAAATTTTCTCAAAATTTTAAAACAACTGAATAGACAGATGTTAACACTTGGTACTTTTAATATGCCACAAATATCCAATCATTTCAACTTACAACGGGTGTCAATTAAGTCCAACCCGTCTCATGTAAAACCCTGGTAAGAAAATAGGACTCCATATACTACTAGTAATTGCGGCAACCATTTATTTTGGAAAGGTCTACGGGATGTTGTCCAACCTGAATATTTTTCCATTCCGCGGCTTAGAAACAAGGAAATTATACAGAAGGGAATGGGAAGAAAATCGACACGAGGGTCGACACAGAGAAGCTCTTAGCAACACACATCGTTTACAACGTGAAGAACAACCAACCAGAGTAAGGGGCAGGTAGAGTGGAGATTACAACGAGGGGACAAAGCTTTGCACCTAACGACCATTTATCGTAGCCATGCCTGAGCATGTGCAGCCTGGCTCGATGGCCCGGGCGAAATCCCGACATCTGGGCCAGGCTCGGGCTCAACTTTTCCAATTCCACATGAAAGATCGGATGTCGGATCAGGCTTCGTCCGGGCAGGCCTGATCTAATCCTAGCTTTGCCACATAGAACATTCCTTGTGTCTCAAAAAAAAACATAGAACTTTTCTTTTTGAAGATGCAATAAGATTTACGCCTCGATGCGTTGGTAGGAAAAAGAGTTATCTACAATCCCTAGGATATGCCACACCCAAATTCGCAACACCATACCCACTAAGTGTTAGGCACCGCTGGAAGAACCGCTCCTGCTCTAACCCACAGCGGGCACCAATCCTAATCGTGTCAGGAAGGCTAGCGACATCGGGTTGCACGTTTGTTGAAGGTAATTGTGTTACGCTCCTCTTCGAGGTCTACCACGCCATGAGCATGATCGTCCACAGGTGCCGCATTTCACGGAGGTGGGGGTGGATCGGATGGCCTGCTGTCACCAATCCAAAGAGTCATCTCAGGGCTGAACGGTCGATCCGATCCACGAGTTCACCTCGTGCCAAATACCTTAGGCTCTAGGAGGAGTACGGATCCAATCTATCCTGGCTTTCAAATGTTCGATGTGGATAGACGAGGGTGGCAATCAATCCATAGGTGTGCATCTCATCAATCTCCTGGAGGCACAGCTCCAAATGAGAGATGGTGTCCGGTAAAGTTGATCACACACCTGGCCGGCCGGATGATGGCCGGCCAACGGTGACGCTGCCGAAATATTTAAAAAATATATATAAGAAAAGAATATGTTGGTTCTTTTATTAATGTATGTATCATCGGCTATAAGGGAAAATGGTCACGATGGTGAGCTGTCTGTTGGAAGTTTGTGTCCAGTCTTGCGTACATGGATATGTGAGATGATAAAAAGTTTTCCGGAAGTACATACACCTGTTACACTACCATACGTAGCCATGTCCGTGCTGTTACATTGCTAGTCCCCAATCCCCATCCCTTATCCGTTCTCAGTTTTGTGGATAACTTTCTTCACCGACGTACGTAAAGTCTGCTGTAGGTCTCCATCGCTGTAATTTTGCGCACTGTGCCTCTGTATGACTTTCTGTTTACTTGTTGGAACTGGATAGGTTAGCTTTTGGTGTCACTGGATTTTCACACCATAGTAGGTGTCTCGATTGCGAGCACTTACAGTGGGTTTTTTTAGTGATGTGTTGCGCCTGCTTCTCCCTTTCCCATACCCTGAACTCTCGGATCGGTTGTATTTTGGTTATGCTTTAGTGGAAAAGGGTTTAGCCCGGTTCGAAAAAACATATGTACGTAAATATATTTCTTGGTGAGCTGAGCGTAGCTCGGATGGTTAGGTTGCATTTTCCTGAATTTAGGCCTTTCAGCGATGTTCGTTTAGTAGGAGGAGAGGTTTCTGTTAACTAAGAAGGTGTTTGTGACGACTTTGCCAGTAATCTCAAAGAAATATCAGAACTAACCATTGATCGTGATTGAGAACTACCGGATGCGCCACACGCACGCCATGCATTTCACTGGGGGTAAATGCACAGTCTCCCCTCCTCCCTCATTTCCTTATCTCTTTGTGCATCACTATGGCTCGCAACCCCTATTTTCCTCTTCTCCCTTCTGCTTTCAGCCATCGCATACTCTCCAACCACCGCGAATCCAGGCTCCCATCACCCCAAGACAACATGATCATCGACGACGCTGCGAAGGGAAGTGGCACTGGTGCGGAGTCAATCGACGGTTGCTGTGATAACAAAGCTGATCCATCTCAAGCGGTTAGCGAAAAGAAGAAGGATGGAGGCCGTTAGGTGGGGAGAAAAAACAGAAAAGGGAGGGGCTCGGTTAGCTCACGGGAACGGGTACGGTGGCGTCACGTAGCAGCTGGCGGCCACCTCAACCTCAACGGAACAACGGCGGGTTAGGTCACACGCACGCTCCACTAGACACTAGACACCAGTGAGTCCACCCCGCTTGGCTAGCTGCCTCTCCGATTAATCCACCTTCCATCATGCGGCGAATATGTAATACCACAGGGCGTGACCGACGTGAGGTGGATTCCACGGCCGGCCGGCCGGCCACCTCTCTCTACACGGCTGACCCCCGTCCCATCGGACGTCTTAAGTCTAGTCCTGCTAACAAATATCCCCGCTGGTGTTCAGAAAATATCTTCTTCTTCTTTGCGAGAGAGTGTTCAGAAAATATCTTAGCTTAGTTCATTGCGGCATCTAATAGTTAACTTGAATAGAAAAAAAAATCGGCAAATGAAAATGAACATGAATAGATTTGTTGACACCGCGGTACGGCAATTTCAGAATACGACCTTGACCATGAACCCAAGCACTAACTTTTTTTTTGTCATACGTAGAACTGGAGTAACCCTAAGAGCCGTCGTTTTGGGTGAAGGCACGGCATTTCTGTTTCTTGTTGCAGCTGTTTCTGGACATGCTTCTACGGAGGAAGTGAAGTAAACTGAAGAGCAGCAGCATTTCGGACCGTCCTTATCGAAAACGACAACTATTACCGGACCGTAGGCAATACACTATGGACTGTGGTACACCAGGCCCACAAAATCCACTCTGCGAGGAGAGAAAGTTCAAAGAGTGAGATTCCATGGAGTGGAGAGAGCATATCACTGTCGAGAGAGAGAGCGTGCCGACTCGAGCACGCATAGAGAGCTCCAGGTAGTGCTGCAGCAGTAAACCCAACATGTCTGCCCCAGTTGTGCTGTGGCCAAGAATCCTACAACATGACCGAGAGAGACCCCCATCGAACACCATTCTCCATCGGTGTATGTTCTGAATCCGCGTCCCGTCGCCGTCCCAGCGTGTCTCCGGAACAATACCCAGCGAGTGCATCTCGCCGCACTGTCTTCGGTTGCTCCACAGTCATCCTGGATGAGGATGACAACATCGATCTCAAGCACACACACACGGCCACCAATCCGTCTCGACGACGACCGTGTCATCCTACTTGTTCTAAGAGCACGGCCACGCATCCGCCGTGAGGATGACGTGTGTCGGCGTCGACGGTCGACTGGCGCGATGCCAATTGTGCATGTCCCGGCGGCTGAACTTTATCGCTCTACTAGGGGCCAACAGATTCTGTGCCGCTGGGTTTGCCGGGATGCAGGAATGAGAACCTCCCCGCAGTAACAGTGCTCAGGTGTTCCCAGACTGTAGCAGATGCAAAGTTGGGACCTGGTTCCGGTGACTTCCCGGCGAGTTCTCCCTGATCATGATGAATGAGTGACCGAGCATCCGATGCCTCGGAGGATACCACCCAGCCAGCCAGCAGCCTGAAGAAATATCCATTCAACTGCTCTTGTGCTCGGTGGTAGTACGGTGCATCGGCCCCTCCAACTCACGGCAGCCCTTGTGCTCAACTGCTCTGCAGTCTGCACCAGCACTTCCCAGGAAAAACCCCTTTCTCAAAACCTGAAGAAAGGGGAGGAGCATTATCCATGGCATTTGTCAGGTCCCCTTCAGCGAGCGCCTTTAACTGCTGCTAGTGACACCAGCACTCGCGGGGAGCAGGAATAAGCAGCGCCAAAAAAGCAGGGCCAAATCTTTATGCAGCAGCTCCAGGATCACCTGCCAGAAGAGAAAAAAATTGATTCTGTAATTAGACTAAGTTAACAGAGGATGCTTCATGTAAGAGGAGAAGTAAAGCAAGATTTGATGCAAATCGGCTGTCACCAACAGGAAGGGGAATAAGTAACACTGGACTTAGTGCAGGTCAGCATCAGGAAAGCAAAGTGTTTTATTAGGTGATTGCTGCTTTGATCCAGCACAATGATCTGGGGAAAGATCATGCCGCGTTTCTTATCCTTGTGGGGGATGATGATCTTTGCCTAATACTACTTCTAAATTGCTTTATGTAGTGCTCCAACTCAGAATTTACTGCCGGCTTCCGAGATACAGGAATCTCTGGATGTTCTTTCTTAGTGACAAATCTCTAAAGATACTGCAGTTATTATTACTAAATCCTTACTTTTGCAGTCAGGCCCATGACTAGATGTCAACCGGTACGAAACTTTCGCACATATATAGCATGATCCGAAGAATGTGGCGACACGATCTCTAGAATAAGAACTTACCAAACTTATAATGATATCAACCAAATCAAAGTCACTGCATAAAAGGTCATGGCCATGTTATCCACAGCATTCACTAAGATAAGAAACAGAGCATTGCAGACATACAACGGTTTGTGCAAGTACTTTGTGACTATTTTCACCAAGATATTATCAGAATAAGTTCCACGTCTAAAGGACGACAGCTTTAATCCACAAATATCTCGGCAATACATACATTGGTGCCACACATCATCACAAAACTGAAGCTACTGGCAGTAATAGACAGTTAGTTGCTAAAGGATAAGATATATACAGGGGTGACACAATATCAGTTCATGTCTCATACAATCAATGAGGAACTAAAGTTTGAGTAAGCTATGTGATCTTACTAATCGGGCTAGGTTGGCCCTGCTCCCTAAAAAAGAGCTCTCTGTCTGTCTCCCAACAGTAAGGAAGACACACTAACACTATATCTATTGCATTTCTGATCCGTCGAGGGAATAACATTTACAGGAAAACACTGATATGACTTCACAAAACTTTCCTAAGCTAAAAATTACCTTCCTACACTTTACAACAATTGGTTAGTTACTGAGACAACAAATAGCGCTGCAGGCACTCTTTTGTTTTTTGGAAGTTCATTGGCTTAGATATGTAGGAATCCATGCCTGCAGCAAGGCACTCATCAGCACTCTCCGCGAATGAATTTGCTGTCATCTGCAATGCATCATGATATTCGGGGTTATTATACAGTATCCAAAAATAATCGACTTAATGTAATGGTCCATAATCCCTACTATCTATTGTTATATGGGGATTAACCGAGCCACAAAGAAATCCCATGCATTGACATTTAAAGCCAAATGGAAGAGTATGTGAAGCCTCATGGCCAGAAACACACTGAAAAGGCTCGAAAAAAACATCCACTGTTAATCAGTAAAGTGGAAATGTTGTTCTCACAATGTGTCGATGCGTTCTTTCAAAGTCTAGGCAAGTCTATGATATTGCTATGAAAAGATTCAAAAGAGCTCCTTCGGTAGCGCTGAGGTGCTAGTATTTCCCACATTAATTGGAGAGGAAAAAGAAAAGGACCAAAATGGTATATACTAATCACCCAGACATTTGAGCTGTTATTGCATAAGGAACACATTTCCAATTATAGCACTGTAGTTGTACAGAAAATACAACTTATTCTTAAATATTAGATACAGGTAATGTGATTGCGCGTAGTTCGGGCACTTGTCTTACAAAGCAAGGCAGAGATAACATGAACATTTGAAATATTAGATGCAGGGGCATATTTTACTTTTTACTCTAAATATGAGCACTCAAAGCATTGAAATTTCTATTTTGCATATGAATATTTTTCTCCACTACGCACCCAACTGCATGTCATTTTGCACATGAATGTATGATCACAAAAACAGACAATCATGAAGCAACATGGGAACAAAGGTGAGACACAGATACTATTAAACATGAATTTGGAATTGTTTAAGTAAGCTTACCGCAATTATAGGTACTCTCTTCCCTTTCTTGTCTTGCACACAATCAGATGAAATAGCTGAGTTGGCTATCATCTCATTGTCTTCAGGCTTTACAGAAGCGTCCCAACAGCCAGTATTTTCAAAGTGACGGATCAATTTAGTGGCTTGTAGGCCATCCATTACTGGCATGTGAACATCCTGTCAAGAAAGTGACATTACCATTGTCAACAGAAGAGCAGAAGAAACGCTACTGTATGATATAAATTTCACTTGGTTTCATAAGGCTGCCCTGACACCAGTAATGATATCACAAGATGAGGCACCATCTTTATAACTTAAATTATATTTATCAAATAGTATAAAGGTAATTTGCTACGCTATCAAACAATATCAATACCGGACCATGGTGACTAATGATATAGGAAGCAAGGAGGTCAACTAATCATTGTAGACAACAAGAGATAATCCATGAAGCTTGGAACACACTAGAACAAGCCAAGCAATGAGCCAACTCAATCAATTATTGGAGTAGCCCTTGCCTATTTTTAAGTTCAGAATAATGTATATCCATCACCTAACAGATTAAGCTTTTTGCTCCATTTTTTTGTGCTTGAAGTGGTGTGTTCATGAAAAGGATGCGCCTATTGGCTTGAATTTTTTGAATTTTTTTTGTAAACTTGGCATCTTTAAGTGTCACTTTTGTAACTTAAATATTTTCAGGTGAGGCAATCGAGAATGAAGTGATGGCTACATATGGATGAATGGATGAGGTAAACATGAGAAACCAAACTAATGCTAGCACGTAGCATAGACAATTGAGAATTTTGTTTGTCATACCATCAGGATAATATCATATTGGTGGCACTGTACTGCACGGATTGCTTCCAGTCCATTATTTACTATGTCTATTCCATGACCCAGCGGCACCAGCATTGATTTTGCCACCATTATATTGACTTTGTTATCTTCGACGAGGAGGATCTTTGCCTTGCTGCTACTTGGAGAACACTTGGATTTCTTGTTAAGTGATTTTTCTTCAAGAGCTTTGCATGCTTTCCCTCCCTCCTGAATGCCAGCCCCTGAAACTGATGTTGTCTCGGCTCGGGAACTGGAAACCCGTTCAGCTTGACTATTCAGTTCAAAGACCATTGAACAATCATTTTTTTCTTCATCTATGCTGCTAACATTTGGACCATTTGATTGACTAGCAGCAGGGGCACACTTTCCAGAATTATCTTTCGTCGATATGAAACCATTGGAGAATGGTTTATGATCCTCTATTACATTAGTAGAATCATAGCCCATAAGATTGCTGCCAAAGAACTTGGTGTTGTTCATTATTGGAACTCCAGAAGACAGGAGAGAAGGGCGCACTTTCGGCTTGAAAACGAAAGATCCTTCTATATCATTGATAGTGAGATTATTACGAGTACTGGCCTCATCATCAGGATCATCACTGTTCTCCTCTTTTGCAGGAATTTTGCAAGGTATCATGAATGTGAATGTTGATCCTTCATCCTCATAGCTAACCACAGTTAGAGTACCACCCATCAACTCCACCTAAATCATTGTGAAAAATCAATAGAATAGTTACATGATTTATTCCTTATCTAAGAAAAGTTACACAACTTATTAAGTTACTGTGAACCTGCTTTAGTTAAAACTAACATTAAAGTATTTCTTCTTGTGATTCCAGGTATTAGTGGTTAGTTCATGCATAACTACTGGTATATTAATTTTGTCTTATAGATGAATCAATAACCGGAACTGAAAAAAGAGCGTACCAACTGCTTGCAGATCGCAAGGCCCAACCCTGTTCCACCATATTTTCTTGCATGGTCCGTACTGGCTTGCATATACCTCTTGAACAAACACGGCAGTGCCTTCTCTGCAGGTGATCATAGATTGAAAGAATCATGAGAAAAGGAGACAAAACAAACCCCAGAGATTATATGTTTCCCCTTGAAATGGGATATGGGGGAAAAGGAGATATATGGGGAAAAACCTGGTATTCCGATCCCAGTATCATGTACATCGCACTGAAGCCAAACAACTTCTCCCTCATGGTACTCCCTAAAATTTTCATTTGATACAACACCATTCTGACAAACATCTTCACGACTGGAGCAACGCGAAGCATCTTTATCACAGTTTCTTGGAGAGGCAGCAGAATTTTCTGCTGCAGTAGTAACTGAGCTTGCAGGATGGGCTCTCACATGAAGTTGCCCATTTTCTATTTCACATACTGCTTGCTGCTTATCTACAAGACGAAGTTTTATCCCAACCGTCCCATCATGTGTAAACTTCACTGCATTGCTGTCATGGTTCCAAATAAGATATATATCAGACATATATTTTGCATTACATCCAAGCGCATGTTTGTTTTATTTAACTTTTATCCAATCTCTTTAAAGGCTGGTATGCTTTAGGAATATAGGAAATGGAAGCTCACCTGATTAAATTGGTCAGAATTTGCCTAATCCTTAGCACATCACCAATGACCTATAACAACATTGAAAAAATATAACTGAGACGAATGAAATCATTTTAAGTAAGCGAAATCCCAAAATTGACAAAGATCTCTACTGCTCTGCAACTACTTAAACTTATAAATAGGTACTTCATTTTCTTCCATAAGGTGACTGAAGTCAATTTGCAGATACATGAATGTGTAAAGCCAAATTCAGTCTTCACCCTTAACAAATCAGAGTTTGACTCTGGGTCCGGTACAGGTTGACGCTTTAACGCTTTAGACAAGAAAACATGGGAGAAAAGGTAGTTATTACTCAATACCTCCAATGGAACATCATCTCCTATAAACCCTTCAAGGGTCAATTCCTTCTTCAGAGATGCAGCGGCAGTTTGGAGTACGTGTTTAACTACTTCCCTTGGTCTAAATGTCGTAGCCTCTAGTTTCATAGCTCCTGAAGTAATGAAGGCAGAAACAACCTACTTCAGATTTCGAGTGTCTTAGGCACAAAGAGAAATATGTTAACAACTATAACACGAAATGAAATGCACCAACGGTTTGGATAATTGTTTGGAGCAAATCTCAAAAACTATCTTCACTGAGGAGATGTCATTCTGAACTTATTTACTACAAGTAATACAGTGGGAATTGAAATGCACTTAATGCATCCAGCAACTCCTAGAAACCACTTGAAAAGAAGAAGATAAATGGTTCATCTTCCTTAAATAACATTCATTTTAAATACCTGACTCCACTTTGGAAAGATCGAGGATGTCATTGATCAATTGCAATACAAGATCTCCAGAAGATAACATAACTTCTAGCAACTGATATTGCTCTTTATCCAGTTTAGTAGCTGCAAGAATTTCAGCCATGCTAAGAACCCCTGAAAGGGGAGATCTGATCTCATGGGACATGGTGGCTAGCATTTGTTTTGCTCTCATAGTTTCCTCTGCAACGTTATGCAAGTGGAAGCATTCAGTGTACAATTCTGACTTACAGCTCAATAATTATATTAGAGTAAATTAGACTGCTACAAGATGCAAACCAGTAATGTGCAGAGATCTGCTAAGTTCTGTTTCCTTGGCTTTTTGGATAGCTTCTCTCACCCTTATATCCGCCATTTTCTCCCTTGTTTTGACCTAAAGTGCAAATAATCAGAAGGGCGGAACAAAATATAGAACAGCATGTGGTGTACTAAATGCAATTTAATTAAGGACGCATTTAATGTGAAAACTACTCTCAAAGAATAGTTTATGCAATCCTCACAAGAAGGTACCAATGCACAATATCGTTTTCGCATGCAATTTCAAAACTGAAATCATGAGCCTAGCCATGAAATATAACATGCCAACCACTGGTAAGAAATGCCAATTACTCCCTCCATTTTTATATAAAAGGCCACAAACTCGGATTACAGGTACCAATGTAAAATTTAATGCATATTTTACAAGTCAGATTTTCTTCTTGTTTACTGGGATCATTAATACTCCGCATGCATGCAAAGAAACTGAGTGGAGAAGTAGCTAACTTTCATTATGACTGCATGCATGCAAGTATTAAACAAGTTCTTAGTACGAGAAAATATCATTAATTTTGCCTCGATTACTGTTGGTGGCCTTGTATAGATGCAAAATGTATATTCCATAGTGGCCTTGTATATAAAAATGGAGGGAGTATCTACAATGCTACAAGAAGCGACTGGTTCCTACAGAGTTAGAAATAGGCGCAGTGCCACTGGATGAAAGATAAATTTTAGTATGCAGTTCTAGGCTTCTAGCTACAATTGTATGCATCCTTCACAGACCAAGAAGAAGGGTGACTTTTACTGTGCACACCAGAGCCAAGGGAAACGGATAATATTTTTTATTCTCAAGATTCAGAATGAAATGGAATTGAAGAGGCCTATATGAGAGAAGTAAATTCAACAAATCACCTGGTCTGTTATGTCCATTGCAACATAATTCACACCAATTGTTTCCCCAGATTTGCTGAATACTGGTTCAATGTATGTCACAAAAGTCTTTGCTCCAAACAATGGAGTGTTAAATACAAACTCTCTCTTAGTTGGTATACCCTTGGCCATAACCTCCCTCTTGACGTTATTCATCTCATCTATACCCTCACCTGACAATATCTCATGGTCGGTTTTACCAATAACATCCTGAAAAATAAATTGTAATTAACCAAAGTCAAAATTTATAGAGTGAGAGCAGTGAACAGTATATGAAGCAGAAAAGTCGGCAGCGAAGGCATGGTGAAGGTATCAGCAAAAATTAAATTACCTCATCAGCAAGTGTTGGGAAGTGATTAAATATGAAACGGTACCGCAAGTCAGCATCCTGTAAACAAGAAAGAGAATACATATCATTTACCAATACCCTATCATCGAAGTTCATGTTCAGTGCTCCATCATGTTCCTTCTTTGAACAGCATCTTGTGTACATAGCAAGTTGTAACTGGTGTAAACTTAGATAAAGCATACCTGGTGAGCAATTACAATAGGAGCACTTTGGAGAACCAAATGCAAGAAGTAATCAGCCCGTTTTAACATTCCAGAGAATTCCTCCACCGGTGTATGTGACTGAAGATTCTTTATATCTTCCTCCAACTTTTCCTCCAATGCACGCTCCCTTTCCAGGCTTGCCTCAAGCGCTTCTTCTAACCGCATCGCTCGCTCTTTCCAATAGGAAATAGTGTTGTATTCTGCATCTATTTTAAGCTCTTGATTACGAGAATGGTCATCAGTCTTTTTGCTCGGACGCTTCCATTCATTCTTGTAAACTTCATCCAGTATTGGTACTTGCCTCTTCGCAGCATAATAATTTTCATCCTGAAATCGCTGCTCCTCCAAGATTTGTTGCTTCTTTTCTTCAATCTCTTTTCTCTGTTGGGAGAGACGGCCAAGCTCTTCGCTCAAAAGCAGAGCATTACTAGCCCGCTTATATTCCCAATGCTTTACAAAGTATTGCATTTGAGAAGCGCCTTTCTCAGAGCTTGCAATTTCCTTTAGCCGGTGGAGATCCGCACGAGCAGGCTGCTCATGAAACTCAACATCATTGAGTGCATCGTGGTCCTCAAGTTTCTCCATTTTGAACAGCTTCTGGTCTACATCCCCTACATTAGGCCACATTGGTGGTGCGACCTCATCATCAGACTCGCACTGGTACTCGTCGCCCATCTTTCTTTTATATCAAGCACTTCTGCTATCTGGTGAAATCTCACTCAAACTTTAGTCATTGTGCACCCATCATGTGCTGTTGCCGGCTGTTGCTTACACACACTAATTTCTACTTCAAATTTCAACGTTCCCAGTGCTCTGAGAACAGCAAGTCGTAGCGTAACTAACTCTTGTGTCCACCAACCTGCAGACAGAGAGAGAGGATCAGCAGCTACTTCTTTTTTCTGCATAAAACATCCAGTTTGCAACCTGGTGCCAAATGAAAAAAGATAATCTCATCACAACAGCTGCCCAAATTTAGATAGTTTCTATAATGGCAATAGTTGACAAATTGGATTGCACAGTACTATGAATGTGCTGGAGAAACAAGTTTGAAGTGAGAGCAAAATATGATCAACAGGTAACGCATATCCAAGTCAAATTCGGTAGAGAAAATGCCTAAAGGGATTCCGCTTTCAGGGCAACCAAGTAAACGCTCATGGCTGTGGCAACAAAAGCAGACATGCAGCTCTCCTTTTCACGAAGCTCCATACATACATTCCGTAAAGATGTCACCTCCCCTTTCTTCGAGGCAGCAGGGGAGCATTTTCGGATCATGGGATGGCAGTGAAAAAGGCACATAACTGAATCTAAGATTCTACAAGACTCCAGAAACCACAGGACCAAACACAATGCTGATGAAAATATGACAGATGCAAATCTGAACTACAGCGTCCAATTGAACTGACCTCTCCAAAGGATCATAGGCCAAGTCACTACAAATCGAATGAAGCATATGCCTCATAAAGTCAAACAGCTCAGTACTAGAGAGAGGCACAGCTGAAAACAATCATCAAACCAACAGCGTGCGTCAGAAACCTGATCCCAGTAGGATCCGACCTTGCTCTGCTCCGCCGGCCCATGCCCACAAACCGCTCGGCAGAATGCCAAGGAAAGCTCACAGCGCCGCAGCACTCTAGATCAAATCCCCAGCATAGATAACCACCCGATCAAACGGAAAAACATGCCAAGTGGGCAAGCACCACCAGAAGCCCAGCAGCTCTACGAAATCGCAACACGCCCGCTAGGCGTTCGACGGAATGCCTGACCGGCACCAGCGATCGGGAGGCCTCCCGACTCACCTGAGACAACGGGCGCGAGCTCCGAAGACGACGCCTTGGGCTCCCTCCTCCTCCTCCTCCTCCTTCCCGAACGCGCACGGCCGCCGGGACAGGGACAGGGACAGGAGCAGAGAGGACGCGCGAGATTGAGTTGGAACTTGGCAGTGGGG
>NC_057812.1:693407046-693459772 GCF_018294505.1 Triticum aestivum
GGAGGGAGGAGCGGAGTTTTTTAAACCGGGGAGGACGTGTGCGACTGTGGGATGGGGCCCACCTGTCAGCCGCGGGCATTCTCCGCTCCGGTTCCTAGAAACGAACTCAACAGTAGTTCGTGTGGGACCAGCTTGGCAGATGCTGACTTTTTATCTCTTGTACGGTTGTACCCCTGGCAGTTGCTGACTTGGTGCCACACTACATGGTTTTGTGAACTTGGGGTGTTCATTTGGACTTGCTCAAGTTTTTTTTTTTGAGCAAAAGAGGGTTTCTCCTCCGATTTTCATTAGAGAAACCAAGCTCTTAGAGAGCAGACAACAAGAGCTGGAACAGCTTTTTACTTCTAATTCCTGATAAGCATGCATCATCACATCTGTAGCCTTAGCACGCCAAAACGCCACCCCGCGAAGCCCTGTATACCTCACTTGCCACATGTTCGATGAGTTTTGCTCCTAGCATCAACGTTTTTTCCTCTGGGTCTTTTTTCTGCAAAACAGTCCAGTCAGTGATCCAATTACACGTTCTTTTGATGATCCCAATCGGGTCATTTATATGTTTCCTGCCAAAAATATCATCATTTCCACAGTTCCAGATCGCCCATAGCAGGGCCGAAGTGCCAGTCAATACCATTTTTGTCATTTTTATTAAATTTCTTAAGCCAACTTCCAAATCAATCATTCAAATCCCTCAGGATCTGTTTTAAATCAAAAGCACACCAAACCACACTCCAAATGAGCCTAGCAATAGAGCAAGGAAAGAAGAGGTGATCAATGTTCTCCTCTTTTCCACATAACACACACTGCTTGTCCCCTTCCAACCCCTCTTTAGCAAATTATCTCTAGTTAGAATACTTCTTTTATTCAAAAGTCACAGGAAAAACTTAATTTTCGCAGGTACTTTCGCTTTCCACAGGAATTTTTGTGGGAAGCCCACATCTGTTTTAGTGAGATGTAGGTAAAGAGATTTTACAAATAATTTCCTATTCACAGATAGCATCCACATAGGTTTGTCCCTTCCTCCATGCATCAAGATTTCCTCACATCTCTTTTTTAGACTATCCCAAAGTTTTCCAGAATCCCCAAAAAGGGTTCTTCTGAAAGAAATCATCCCCCATCCTCTGTCCACTACCTCCCTGACATAAATGTTTCTATCATTACTAATGGAATAAAGAGAAGGGTAGGCCTCCTTCAAGGATTTGTCATCGACCCACCAGTCTTCCCAAAATCTGATATTTCTACCATCATCAAGCTTTTTTTATATGGGGATAAACAAATTTCCTGATTTTAAGAAGACTAGACCAGAATTGTGAGTCTCCATTTTTATGTTTAATCCCAGATAGACATTTATCTTTAATAGATTTGGATCTAATTATATCTTGCCAAAGTCTGTCTTCATCTTCTAGTTTCCATATCCACTTGGCAAGTAAAGAAATATTGAAGATTTCAAGATTGGTAACTCCCAAACCCCCTTGCTGTTTTGGGAGACAACATGTTTTCCATTTGACTAAGTGACAACATGTTTTCCATTTGACTAAGTGATATTTCTTTTTATCTTCTTCAGCTTGCCACACCAGCCTAGCTCTATAGAAATCCATTTTTTCCTAACTCCGACAGGGAGTAGGTAGAATGACATCATATATATGGGTATGTTTGTAAGGCAAGATTGCACCAGTGTAACTCTAACAGCCATATTGAGAAATTTGCCCTGCCAGCAAGCACACCTTTTTTCAATTTTTTCGGTCACATTTTTCCACATGCTATTCCTAATTCTTTTATTATACACAGGCAGGCGAAGGTATTTCAGAGGCATTTCACCAAGGGCACAAGTGAAAATCTCTTGATACAGATCACCTTTGTTTTTTGCTTCCCCAAATAGATATATGTCACTTTTGTGAAAGTTTATTGTCAATCCAGACATTTGCTCAAAAGCAGTCGGTATAAATTTGAGATTTCTAGTTGATTTCTCATCATCCTGTAACAGGAATATAGTGTCATCAGCATATTGCAGCATATTCACCTCGTTATCTTGAACATCAGTGAGGACCCCTTTTATATATATACCCTTCAATCCTAGCCTTATCCATAATTATGGCTACGGTATCTACTGCTAGATCAAATAGTAGAGGAGAAAGAGAGTCCCCCTGCCTAAGTCCTTTGAAAGTTTTGAAGAAATGTCCCACACTGTCATTAACTTTCACCCCACCTGACCCCCTCTCATGGTGTGCATCACCCAATCACACCATTTGTCAGGGAAGTTTTTCAGTCTCAATATTTTGTGGACAAAAGGCCATTTAATCTTATCGTATGCTTTTTCAAAGTCAACCTTGAATAGCATAGCATTTTGCTTTTTGAGTGTGGATAGAATTTAAGGCTTCATGAAAGATAAAGACTTGCTCAAGTGTTGTTGCTTTTGGCATTTTGACACTTTCTCTAATGTGACACTGCCGGAGCTTGGTGGCGACGGCGAGCCTCCAATCAACATGAAGCGGAGATAGACACCGAGCCGAGACCGATGACCTCACTGAAGAAGTTAGGGGTTGGTGGATGGATCGTCGGCACCCCGAGCACACTTCTGCTTCTTGGGCTCAGAGCGAAGAGAAGATGGAGGTAATGGATCGGCATGCTTGATAGTCCGCTATGACTCTGAGTTGGGCAATGAGACCATGGTGGCGAAGTCGACTGGCCGACATGGGAAGATGATAGCGACCAGCTGGTGTAGAAGGAGGAGTCGATGAGGATCAAGACCGAAGGAACGACATCAAAGCCCTAGGGTTATGAGACAAGGGGGAGGCGGATTTGATGATGTGAGCCATCAGAGACGAAAAGAATAATGATGGAGGTGACAACGACTTGAGTATTTCTATCGACAAGTCTGGCCCTTTTGAGGAACTCGAGACATGTATGCCCCCCTGGTCGAAACTGAATCAAACCCTGCTCAGAAGACCTTCGGTTAGGACGGGAGTTCAACATCAAGGATGGAGTCCAAATGTACAAGAAGAGTGTCACACTCTTTTACGCGCGAACTTGCGGGATCCGATTCAATAGTTTTCAGGGGAGGGTCGTATGTCATTGAATTCTCTCAAAAGGGCTAGATTTTGCAAAAAAAAATCATGGCTAGGATGGGAGCCGAGTATGGCGCACATGTTATTAGGTCCGAAAGAGAAATGTGATTATGATAAATTTTCAAGGTTGTCAAGGATTCCAACCAAAATGTCTAACTATGTGCACCGCCCAAGGTAGAGGATGGTGTGAGTTTATAAAATTATATGCATTCCAAAAATTAGGGCTCATTTGGTTGTTGGGGATGGCAAACCCAAGGCAAGAGAACCCCAAGGGGGGATTTCTCTTCTCACATGGATTCTCTGAACCACCACGGGTAAAATCTCCGTTCGTGTTTGGACACCAGCCAGAAGGGGGAGGAGGAGGAGAAGGAGGGGGCTTACATTGATAGAAGGAGGAGGAACACGAACACAAAGGAGGGCAGACGAGCATGCAGTTGTAGAGCATAGGGGGCGATGCCAAAGGAAGTGGAACCACTGTTCCCAGTCGCCGGATAGAGAAGCTCGAGAGGCGTCGAACCGAAGCGTCGTCGCCTCTTTGTCATGAAAGCGAGCGAACGAGGGTTTTCCTACCTGACCTGTCGATATGTGGAACTCTCTCCCGATGAAAGGCCGTGGAAAGGGTTGGGTTCCCTCGCCCACATGGGTGTCCAAGTGGCACGTGGATTTTTTGGGGCTGCTCCGGCCCGTGGTTTCTTGGGCCAGGGAATAAGCGGGGATTCTCCCGGGATTCCGGGCTACCAAAGCCCTTGGAGCATCTATAGCTGGACTTTGGCAAATCCGGCCCCCTATGCACCCACAGGCGTGTCCACGGACAGCGTCAGACGATCCCTCATTTAACCTGCCACACAACCGAACACCCCAAATGTGCATCCTCACATCCATGCAATCAATGCACGTCAATCATACGACACAAATTCATCACAATTCAACAGTTCGAAACAAAATACAACAATGCAAAAGAAATCAAAGTTCAACAGTCCGAATATGCCAAGAAGAAATCAAAGTCTGAGCATGACGGATCACTTGATGGACGCCATCAATGTCGTCTGCTCCGCGGGCATCCTCGCGTCCTGCTCTGCCTGCATCCTTATTGCATGCTCCGCATGCATCCTTGCCTCATGTTCCGGTGCTGCCATAGCCGCGCCCTCGCCACTTCGTACTTTGCGTTTGTTGATCTCCTTCTTCATCCCCGCCACCTGCTTCTTTGCATGCTCATCCAAGAGGCTCACGTCCGCCAACATATGGGGGTCCAAGGTTGTCGCCAACCAAGGTTTAACCAACAAGATATCCCCGAAAGTTGTGAATGCCGGACATCTAGCCTTGGGCGCCTTTCCCTTCTTTTTCTTCTTCGGATTGGGGTTTGATGTGCAACCAACTTCAAATGTAGGACAAGTTGGATCCCCCAACTCATACTCCGTTTGGGTTAGTTCACGGTTATCATTGATCATGTCCGACATGATAAATTTCTACAATTATCATTGTTTCAAATGAACTAAAGGGAAACATTGGTCATCACATATGCAAGGTTTATCAGAAGAGGAGCAAAATAAACATACCGAGTCCTACTGTGTCATTTTGACGAACAGAACGTGGTCAACTGTGGCGCCGTGGGTGTCTGGGCCCGTCCGTGATCGAACGAGCGGCGGCGAGTCACAGACGTCCCCCGAAGCATTTGCATTGTCGGGAACTCTCTAGAATGTGCCCCATCCGGCTGTCTCCTCTGTCCCAACCGGGTCAGAGGCTGGATGGGCGGGGTTCGGGACAACTGTTCGTCAAGGTCCACATCCACTCCCTATGACGCCACTTCCCTCTTCTGATGTCTTTGTCGCCGGTCTCTTCGGGTGACATTCTCTGAATTGCAGGACGGAGCCAAGGACGGGACACCCACGGACGACGCAGACACAGCCTCCGTGGCGGCGGTGGGACACGGGCTGGACGACATCTAGGGCGGCGGATGGGGGACGGCGGTAAGGATGGGGGAGCAAGGGTGGCCGACAGCGAGGGCTCGGACGCGGGAATTTGTGGAGGGAGGCAGGAGGAGAGCGGTGGGTTTGGTGGACTGGTGAAATTTGTGGTGGGGTCGAGCTGTCGGGTCCGATGTGGCGAACGTGTCCGGTCGCGTCGGGCCACCCTCGTATAAAAAAAGGCAGCCCGCTGCATGTAGTTCCCACTTGCGCAGGATTCGGGGAAGGGCCCGACCACCGTTCTAGATTTTGATTGGATATGAGGGGTGCCGGTTAGGCCGATAGTTTGAGACCCGTTTGAGACATTCGTCTGGGTTGTATTTTTATTAACCGTCACTTTCGGGCAGACCAGTGTCTGTGCGCACGTTTGAGGGTTGTTTGAGATGCCCGGTTGTGGATGCTCTTAGCGAGCGGCCATACGCGGTGTAAAATAGCGAGGAATTGACATGGAACCATGCTAAGGGGGAAATGTGAACGTAGCTTTCTACAGATTCACTTTAGTCTAAGGAGAAAATCTACGCTGAGATGAAAATCGGTTGTAGTACAACCGAATCGATGCAGAGAAAATAAAAGAAGTCGATCGCTGCTGCTGACACGGAGTACTACTACTGAAACTTAATTAATCTGTTGGATTGTCTTTGCAGGCTGCGTCGACGCCCAATCAGGCGACGGTTGCGTTCCCAACTCAACGCACGTAGGAGCAGGTTCATTGCACCGGTTGGATCTCACGCCCTCCTCTTGATTAGCACGTGCAGAGTGGATTAATTAAGGGCATGATCACATGCTGAGTGTAGATGCTAAGGCTGGTCACAATGGACAAGAACATAAGCTAGTAACTTACACACTTTCCTAGACTATGTTACTACCTTCATAGTGGGTAGGAACATCTATAGTGTCATGCAACAATGTATTTATTAGGTTATAGACTCATTGTTTCTTGGAGTGTGTGATGTTCCGGTAACTTAGCTAGTTACCACAAGCATCTCTCTCTTCATTAAATATGTGCCACATAAGTAAAGTTGTATTGGAGTATGTGATGTTACTCCTAAGTTTCTCCCCATTGTGATCAGCCTAATGCGGCCATCATAACTGGTGCTGGCATCGTGCCAGCACTGCCACCCACTGGCGGATGTGTTTATGTATGTAACTTTTCGGGCAATCTATGGGCAAACTGCCCGTGGATTGATGGCCCATACCGCGTGTTAGGGCCGGAGATAGAGGATTAGCACTGGTGCTGTTGCTGCACTTCTGAATTCTGATGTACTGTAGTTCAACCCACCCAGGAATCTCGGCCGAGAAAGTATGAGCTCCACCAGCAGGGCAACGCAAGACAAGGCCTGCAAACCTTCGTGGTGGTCTGGCCAAATTAGATCTATGACTGAACTAATTTATCTAATTTATCTTGAAGGGGTATCAGTGTACGCAGAGGATCTAGTAGTTGAGCTCTCTGCAGGGAATCATGGAGACTGTCTACTTTTCATCTTGGGAGGAAGTGGTTTTGTGTAATCATGTCACCCTTTGTGCCAACCTCTGATTAGATCCTAACCAACTAATTACAGTGCCATCATTGACTTTGGGGTTGGTTGGGGAGAATTAAATGCAGCAGCATCTTCAGATGGTTTTTTTAGACATCTTCAGAGGCACTACTACTGTGCATGGTACATCAGAACCTGGATAGTTTCAGTTTGGGAGATGCAAATAGCACCAACCTAGTGTCTAGGTCAGATGTGAGCTCATCCAACTGAACTAGGTAGGTCAAGGAAAAACATCTCACAGAAATATTGCAAATGTCTGTATAATTTTCCTTTTTTTGCGAGTGGCAATTTTTATGCGAACTTAAGTTTTTTCCTTCTGCTGTTAAATCACAAAAATGCACATTTTTTCATGAAACTCGATAGCTATGTGTAGTACATGATGTTCTGAAAGTATGATTTTTTTCGCTAATCATGATAATGGTATGATTTTTTCGCTAATCATGATAAATGTATATTGTAAGAAGGGCACATGCGTGAGCCCGAGGCTTACATTATCCGCCAGCACTCACCGGACACCAAGCTGCCCATGTCCCAGCAAGTTGTGAGGTGTATAATGTCTAAATTAAGCAGTTGTTCCACTTGCAAAGTAGAACCATCATATAAGCAGCAGCTGTTCTCATAGTGGTCTACTCTACCTCTTACGCATATAATTTAGGCAGCCTGCGCAATAATAGTTTCATACAAGAGGAGGCAAAGCAACCACAATCTAACGTGCTGCCAGCTTGATCCCTGCAGCACCACCACAGCCGTTGATCATATAAAATTAGGACATGCGGCAACTTACGCCCAACATGCTGGGTCTAGCGTTGCATTGCCCTTGAATATGACTATTCAATTTAGCTAGCTTTATTAAGCACAAATGTATCATCTAATTGGCTGACAGTTCTTCTGCAAAAGTGTACAACAGCTGGGTTAGGTTGCATTTTGGGATTTGTATATAGTTTTACATTTGTAATCAACGGCCAGAGCAGCTGTAATCTAGTGCATCCAACAGCTAGATTTGAATTGCCACAGAATAAGTAGGACAAGTAGACTGAGCCCTATGAGGGAACCCAATGAATATGGTTTTATTTTAGTTGTCTACTAGTACTACTTTGCGTTGGACCACTAACTACTGTGTGGAGATGTAAAGAGTTGCTTTCGGGGAAAAGAAATATATTGCCAAACAAAACAAAGCTCAGCATGTGAGTATTGCACTCTAACTGGATACATGTATAATTTAATTTCTAATTGCTTGTACACTAGACAATTTGCACAGAAATAATTGTCTTCCTACTGGCAAATAGTCCTTAATATACCTCCAATTGGGCCATGTTTAGGAATATTTAGAGCAACTACTAGGAGATTTTTGGGCATATACTGAACTTACTAGTATGTTGGGGGAATTAGGTTTTGCTCCGGTCAGAATAGTTAGTTGGATTTTAATTCTACTACCAATTCAACTCTATCCAAGAAATGGGTTTGCAGAAGCTTGATGTTGAGGTACGCCATTTTTGGAATTGGAAATGCCATTTGCAAGCTCCAAAAAATCCATTGAAAATCTACAAAAACTAATAGATTTTCTCTATGTATATGTAAATTTCAACAAATAGTAAGATAATTTATGGGCAACATATGTCCCCAAAACGATAAAAAAGAAGCCCATGTTGGTCTATGTATTTGTCCACAAACAATAAATATACTGATGGAAATTCTTACACACACACTACACATCTATATGTATATGTACAAAAAAAATCACAATTTTGGGGGTACACAATTTTTTTAAGAGCGACCTGGAGCCCTAGCTACGATTACTTTTCCCAGGTGTTGGTACAAAAGTTTCGTTGATCCTAGTATTTAAAATTTTAATGCAAGGATTCACTTCATAGTATTTGTGTGAAGATAAACAATGCAAATTACAACCAACAAGTCATTTGTCTATTAAAACAAAAAATTTGACTGTGTATGAAATACTTGAATGTGCACAATACATCAATTTTTTTTCTTTTTTCGAAAAGGGGGGATTCCCCGGCCTCTGCATCAGAACGATGCATACGGCCACATTTATTAAAAATAGTAAATAAGGTTTAACAAGGTCTTAAAGTCTGCAGACAAAAGGAGCGGCAAGCTCACACAGAGCCTCCATGCCAAAACAGAAAGTCTAACAAGCCACAACCGGCTGGCAAATTAACAGATAGGTAAACTAATCGTCTATCCTATTACATGACCGACATCCAAACCGGTTGAAGATATCCCGTGCTACCATCTCCCACCGGACAGATCCAGTAACCAAGCGCTCCCTGGCCTCCGTCGGAGTGAGTAAGGACCACATACGGATCAGCGCAGTAGCCCGGAATAAAACCTGCAAAAATGAATAGTTGTTGTTCTGTTAAAAGCCAAATCATTTCTGCAGTTCCAAATTGCCCATAACAACGCACAAACTCCTACACGAATGTGTCTAGCTGTTTCGGAGTCTATCCCAGCAAGCCACGTCCCGAATAACGTGTTGATCGAATTCGGGGGAGTAATGTTAAAGGCAATTTGCACAGAGCGCCACAAGCCTCGTGCCAACGGGCAGTCAAAGAAGAGGTGCTTAATGGTCTCCTCCCGATCACAGAAACTACACCTAGTAGAACATGTCCAGTTACGCTTAACTAGATTGTCCTTTGTTAAAATTACTTGTTTATGTACAAACCACATAAACACTTTAATCTTTAAGGGGACCTTGACTTTCCAAACCTTTTTGGAACTAGGAATCACACTTGAGTTAATGATATCAATATACATCGATTTAACTGTGAACTCCCCAGATCTAGTAAGCTTCCACCACAACTGATCGGGCTGAGGATTTAACTGAACCCCCATCAATCTCTGAACCAAGTGAAGCCATGCTTCCCATCGGTCCCCCACAAGTACCCTCCTAAACTGAATGTTGAGCGGAATGGACTGCAGAACCGTGGCAACAAGAGCCTCACGGCGCTGAACAATACGATAAAGGGACGGATACTGGGTCGCCAAAGGCTCATGGCCAAGCCACGTATCCTCCCAAAATCGAGTGTCATTACCATTCCCGACAATACGCCTAGTTCTGTTAAAGAAGGTAGCTTTGATTCTCATGAGCCCCTTCCAGAACGGCGAATCATTTGGTCTCATAGTGACCTGGGACAGGGTCTTGGACTGCAAATATTTACTGCGTAAGATCTATGCCCATGTTGCCTCCGTCTCAAGTGCCAACTTATACAACCACTTACTAAGCAAGCATCTATTCTTGACTTCTAGATTTTCAATACCAAGCCCCCCCTGGTCCTTTGGTCGACAGATAATATCCCATTTGGCCAGTCGGTATTTTCTCTTAAGTTCATCACTCTGCCAAAAGAATCGGGATCGATAGAAGTCCAGCCGTTTCCTAACCCCAACTGGGACCTCAAAGAAGGATAAGAGGAACATAGGTAAACTCGTGAGCACCGAGTTAATAAGGATCAACCGTCCTCCATACGACATGAGTTTTCCTTTCCAGCAACTCAGTTTCTTCTCAAACCGATCCTCTATGCACTTCCACTCGCTGTTTGTTAGCTTACGATGGTGAATGGGAATACCTAGATACGTAAAAGGTAGAGCCCCAACTTCACAAACAAACAATTGTCTATATGCCTCTTGTTCATCTTTGGCTCTACCAAAGCAGAACAGCTCGCTTTTATGGAAATTAATCTTAAGCCCCATCAATTGTTCAAATAAGCATAACACTAACTTCATGTTTCTCGCTTTGGCCAAATCGTGTTCCATAAAGATGATAGTATCATCAGCGTACTGCAGGATGGACACACCACCATCTACCAAATGAGGCACCAAGCCACCCACCTGACCGGCCTCTTTTGCCCTTCCTATCAGGATCGCCAACATGTCCACCACAATATTGAATAATATTGGAGACATAGGATCGCCTTGTCTCAATCCCTTGTGCGTTTGGAAATAATGACATATATCATCATTCACTTTGATTCCAACACTCCCTTTTTGCGTGAATGCTTCCACCTGGCGTCGCCAAGCTTCATCAAAGCCCTTCATGCGTAAGGCCTGTTGAAGGAACGGCCATTTGACTTTATCATATGCCTTCTCGAAATCCACTTTGAAAATAACCCCATCAAGTTTTTTCGTGTGGATCTCATGGAGCATTTCATGAAGGACCACAACCCCTTCCAAGATGTTCCTGTCCGGCATGAAAGCCGTTTGAGTAGGCTGTACCACGGCGTGCGCAATCTGTGTTAGCCTATTCGTCCCAACCTTGGTAAAAATTTTGAAACTGACATTCAGAAGGCATATAGGCCGAAATTGCTCGATTCTCACAGCCTCTGTTTTCTTAGGAAGCAGGGTTATTGTTCCAAAATTAAGGTGGAAAAGCTGCAAATGTCCCGAGAACAAATCATGGAACATCGGCAACAGGTCCCCTTTAATAATATGCCAGCATTTCTTATAAAACTCAGCCGGGAAACCATCCGGACCGGGTGCCTTATTATTTTTCATCTGGGAAACGACCTCGAAAACCTCCTTTTTCGAAAAAGGGTTGGTTAATATATTGTTCTCCACCGCAGTGAGTTGAGGTACAACTTCGATTCTAGACTCATCCAGAGACACATAGTTCTCCTCTGGTGGTCCGAACAATCGTTTGTAGTATTCGGTAATGTAAAGCTTCAAATTATCCTGCCCGATAATCGTACCCTCATCTTGTTCTAGCTGGAAGATTCTCTTCTTCCTATGTTTGCCATTTGCAATCATATGGAAGAATTGAGTGTTCGCGTCCCCCTCGACCACTCTTCGAACCTTGGCCCGCAGAGCCCACTTTAGCTCTTCTTCCCGAAGTAGTTCTTTCAACCTGTTCTCAGCGTCAAGCTTAGTATGAAGCTCGGTGGCTGGCAACACCGTGGTTTCTGCTTTTACATCTAAGGACTGAATGAGGGCAAGGAGCCGTTCCTTTTCAACCCTATATATCCCACTTAAATGTTTAGCCCATCCACGTAGGAAACTTCTCAGATGCCTAATCTTATTCTGCCAGCGCTCAAGCGCATTCCTACCACCTGCTTCCTTAGCCCACTCTCTGGCTACGAGATCTAGGAAGCCTTCTCTTTCAAACCACGCAAGCTCGAATGAGAACAAATTCTTGTTGCCTGAGTAGGTAGCCCTACTAGAGTCAAGAAAAAGATGCGTGTGATCAGAAATCCCGCGAGAGAGAGTATGAACAGTTACTAAGGGAAACTTCTGTTCCCATGCGACACTTGCGAGTACCCTATCCAGCTTCTCAAACGTTGGCTTTGGCATGGCGTTGGCCCAAGTAAACTTCCTACCTGAAAGCTCAATCTCTTTCAGATCCAAGCTTTCAATGACAATGTTGAACATAAACGACCATCTCCCGTCAAAATTATCATTGTTCTTCTCGTCACGCCTCCTAATAATGTTGAAATCACCTCCAACGAGAATGGGGAGCTGCTTAGAACCACAAACTCTAACTAGGTCGGCCAGGAAGTCCGGTTTGAATTCTGCCTGCGCGGCGCCATACACCGCCACCAGAGCCCAGTCAAAACCGTCGAGCTTGGATCGCACCCTGAATTTTACAGCAAAATCTCCCATGACCACACTTCGAACTTCGAGAGACTCGCATCGAACACCAAGTAAGATCCCTCCCGTTCTCCCTCGCGGCGGCAGACAATGCCAGTCAAACTCAATACCCCCCGATAGAGTGTTAAGAAAGTGTGGTGAGAAATTTGCTCTACCAGTTTCCGACAATGCAATAAAATCCAATCGATGCTCGACGGATGCATCTACAAGAAATCGTCTTTTAGCCAAGTCCTTAAGACCTCTGCTATTCCAAAAGATTCCTCTTATATCTCGTCGTGGAATTTTTTAGCGGTGCGGATCCTAGCACTCCTACGCACAGCAGATGTTGGGTAAATCTTGCGCTTCCATGTGCGCTTAGGGCCGGTCCTCGCATCTACCCGGTCCTCACTCCCCGCTACAGGGGGACCAACAACATCCATCTCTACACTCTCATTCTCCTCCTCCTGCTCCGGGAGGGGAGGTGCGAGATCGGTACAAAAACCATCGAGCGCCCGAACTCCCAAGGCATCAATCTCGGAATCATTCATGGGTTTGATGGCAGCTAACTTTCGAATCATATCTAAAGCCCTCTTGGCTTCTAGATCTAGCAAATCATTGATGGAGTTAGAAATTTCACCCTCATTATTACCTAGTGAAATCCCTAGTTGGTTCGCATTATCAACAATCTCATCATTTGAAAAATGCAATATGGAATTAGAAGTATTGACCGACATACCAGTAGTGACCTAGACATCACGAAGCTTGGCCGCCCTCACGGCGCACTGTTGCTGCATGTCGTCCACCTCCGGACGGCCCTGAAGACGGCAGCTCACCCGTCGGCCCTCGGATGCCTGGTCCGGAATCCCGCCGAACTGTATAACCTCCTCCCGAGTGAAGTTGCCCGGGGATTGACCGCCTGTCACCCCCCGAACAAGCAGCTGTTCCCCACGGTTGTGGGAGGGCGCCGAGTGAGCTGATGGGGAACCAAAGGCCACCTGCCCCCGCTCCCCATCCACCCCAGACCTTCGGTCAGGAGTAATCGCCGGCGCCAATGGTGGGGCGGTCCCCCTGGGCGCGGAAGGTGAGGGTGAAGAGGGTCCCGAGGCCACCCGCCCCAAGCTTCCTCCATAGGCTGGTCCGGCCACCTGCAGAATCGGCCCAACGACCGGTGAAGAGGGCGCCGAGGCCACCCGCCCTGACCCCCCTCCCGAAGGTATCTCCACCCTCACGGTCTCACCGACCTGAGCGAGAGGAGAAGGGGGCGCCGAGACCACCTGCCTCGACCCCCCTGCACAGCTCGGAACCACCACCTGAAGTTCCGCTGTCTGAACACAATCCGGCAAAATCTCTATCTCCGGAATCTCCTCCGCGCTAGACTCCTCCACGCCCGGGCCCTCAAAGTCCAAAGCGGGTAGAGAGTGCTCAAAATCATCAAAAGACTCCACTCGCTCGCTCCAAAGCCTGGGAGGTGCAGTAGCAGGCTCAATAGATCCAAACCTCAGAGTGGTCGACGGCACTGAAGCAGAAGGCGCCGTCCCATTTACGGTCGTCTGAGCAACAGACCCCGGTCCCTTGGACAACTCTCATCCAGGATCAGCGGCCGGAGTCTCCTTAGCTCCTGCACTCTCATCATCCTCGTGCATATCAACATCAGTGGCAGTAGGTGCCTCAGCAAACAAGTTGTCATCCTCAAACTCAATCTTAAGGTTGTAAACCTGGCCTCGATAAGCCCACTTGACCACATCAGGCACAAACTCAATGTCCAAAATACTGACCAGTAAGCGAGCAACCCCATGAGCTCTAGTAAAGGCCATATCCACACGGTCAGGCTTTCCCACCATGATGCCCAAACTCGCAACTACCCTAGCATCCTGCATAGGTTTGGAAGGAGCTCCCGAAAACCGTAACCAAGCCTGGGTAAGAGGTGTACCCTGAGGTTCAATCAACTTCCACTCATGGAACTCAAGAATGCCCTCAGTACCTGGCACTTTGCACATCCCGAAACTCAAGAGCCTCTTTAAATCCTCCACTATCGGGAACTCAACCCTGAACAAGTTCGCCTCTAGACTGACAAGCTCCCAGTGGAAATCCCCTGGGGCCAACTCCCGGAGCCGCTGCACAATCTGGGTCTCAGATACTTCTCCTTTAGTTACTTTAACAATCCCAGTTGTCACACACTGAACCTCATCAGTAACCTCCCTCTCGGTCGGAGACTCAAAGAATGTGAGCTCATCACAGTACACTCCATCATCATAAGGTTCGGTACCTGCTCCCTCATAAGCGGACAAACCCCCGACTGATGGGCTGGCTTGCCACACGTATCGCATAAAACAGCCACACACTCAGCAATGAAATGGCCCTTATCTCCACAACGGTAACATAACATCCTTTCTTTCTTGCGCGCATACTTGGCCGCTCTGTCTTCTACGGACATAGACCCAATATCTCCATTAGCAGGGACCACCACGTCAGCCAGTGCCGTCACCACCTCCATAGCATGGCAAGACAACTCAGGTTCCGCAGTAACCTCGCCAACAGGTGTCTGGTCCACAGTAACAGGATGCTGTCGTGGACGGTAGCGGCCACCACGGCCACCTCGGCCGCCGCGGTTACCACGGAAACCACCGCGGTTACGATGAGCCGGTCCAGACGCCCCTTCGATGAAACCGCCCATTGGTCCCAGGAAGGGCCTCTCAGCTGAGCCATCGCTCTGCCCGGCATACCCCCGTCCACCACCCGTAGACGAGGATCCCCGGTGTTGTCCCTCTCCATACGCATTATACCCATCATCACCCCACTGTCCACGAGGCGCCGATTGAACATCTCCACTAGCAGAAACCTGCGGCGCCTGTGCCTGCTGCAAAACCGGCCCTGTCGAGTTGTGCGCCTGATTCGCCACGAAGTGCGACGGTCTAGCCCCGGCCTGAATCGCCAACGGTCGCTGGCCATTAGAGGCCGGAGGGGGCGGCCTTGGGGTCGGCACACCGCGGCCCGCGACAGCCACGGGGTTCGGCACCGGCGGCCGAGGTCCACCCCGACCCGCAGCAGGCTGTGGCAACACCGGCGTGGTTGGCCGTGCACCGGCAGCACCAAACCCGCGGCCAGCAGAGCCAGCCCCACGCGCGGCACCAACTAGAGGCGGTCTTGGGCCGCCTATGTCCGGCGCCGCACGGCCGGTTCCAGCGCCCGGAAGCGATGGCGCACTGCCCCGGCCAGCCCCGAGCGGCCCACCCGCGCTGCCGCGACCCGTCCCCGCAGGCATACCACCACCGCCGCGGCCACCTCCGGCCGGCAACGTTGGCCCTCCACGACTGTCAGCGCCCGGAGCGGCAGGCATGGCAGGGGGGACTCCTCGACCGGCCATGCCACGGAGAGGGGGGATGCGCCTGGCACGCCCCGCGCCACGATCAGAGAAACTCGGTCGACGCCCAGCACCGCAAACCCTAGGTCTTTCCGATCGAATCCACACAGGAGAAACGTCGATGCATGGGGGTGTAGACATATGTGCCTGGTCACACCGGGCCTCATACCCGACGACCATAGGCCCAGCAACGGTCGGGCCCAGTTCACTCAGAACCGGCCCACCCCCATGCAAACCGAAATCGCGGCCCAAGAGCGCGTTCAAACGCGCCTCCCGCATGCCTGCGATCCCGACCGGCCGCCCCGCCGGCGACTGCGCCGTGGCCGTGGCCGATCTCCGAGATGCAGCACCAGAATGACTCGATCTCTTCTTCCTCTCAACTTTTATCCACGAATCCGGCCGAATCAAGTCAAAAACGGTGAGGTTTGGAAGGCTAACCTTCGAAAGGGGTCCTTTCCATGACCGGACAGCCGTAGAGGCAACCTCATCCTCATCCTCATCATAGCCTGAATGAAATAACTCACATAATAGATCAGATGGCGTCGGCGTTGGCGGAGAGGATGTCGGCTCATCCCCATCCTCGTCCGCCTCGTCGTCTTCCGATCCGGCCAGCGCCCAGAACCGGCCACCAACCCGTTGATGAGCCACCGGCCCCAAGGACCGAGTTCCGGTGATCGCCGCACCGCATCCCGCGGGGTATCTCGCCTTGTCGCCATCCATCCCTCTCGGTTTTCCATGAAGCCTCGTATCCGTCAGGTCAATCAGCTCCGGTCTCTTCGGACGAAGATCCACCTGCACATAATCACCAACCAGCACGTTAAATCCATCAATCTTGAAACGATGCCCTACCTCGATCGAGTCGCCGTCCGGCCAGAAGTCGCCGGCAAGGATGTCATTCTCCAAATCGAAGAGAACCAGCCAACGCGAATGAGGAGTAAAACGGACGCGGCCTTCAATCCAGATCCCAGGAACCGTCTCGGCGCAGAAATGAACACGCCATTGCGTGAATTTCCCTTGGCCCCGCCCGATCTCAGCTCGCGATCCCGCCTCCGTCGCCTTTTCGCCCGACGCGAGGTCGGCCAGGGATGGCGGGGCGTCCGCCGGGACGCCGCCCGGCTCCGCCTCGAGATCCCTCATCCCGGCTCCGACTTTAGGATACCAAATGGTGTCCATCCCTCATCCCGCACAATACATCAATCAAGAACATCTATCAATCAAGAACATCGGACCACTTATGCCAACCTTGACCTATTGGAGGTGTCATTAACAGCTGAACTACGTGGGGGTGGGGGTGGGGGGACACGTATAGATCATGTGAGCAACTCGATGTCTGTTCACTTGGAAAACCCTTGCTCTTTAAACAAAGTCAACTCGACAAGAGAAAAATGGGGGCAACTATATGGGTCACATGAGGCCACGTATCCCCTACCAAAGACAACATAGTAAATTATACAAAGTCTAAGAAAAAATAAAAAACTGGCTAAGGACATCATTACTTAAATCTAAACAGCTAGCTAACAGTACTTGTATTTAATTGTTTCAGCTAAAAACAAGCAACACTGAGGCTGACATGTGCAGCTAAATATATAATACAGGCCAGCTAGTACTTAATTGTAATGTTAATTAAGCTATCGTGAGCACTTAATAGACTCGGTAACTAAAGCTTGGCATCTTAGAACGTGCAAGGTGGTTGCCCATGCTTGGCTTCTCCATGCGCGGCTCTTGAGCTAGCTAGCCAAGTGGATCAGGCAGAGGGGGGAATAATAGTATTTCCTTCAGCTCCCGTGCAATTGGAGATTTATTTATTTGCTAGTGGTGCGATTGGAGACTTGTTTTATGGAGCATGTGCGTACAACAAGTGACTAAATACAAATGCAACGCACCAGCTACAAATAGCAATAATGAACATCAACTGATTCATCATCAAGCTTTCTTAATCATTTTAAGCGAAAATTGTGATATTCGTGTAAACAGCCGTTGCAATGAGCCTGTCAAAATCATGATTTGCACTACTTCAGATTGTATCGAATTGCACAGAACACCATGTTTGTAATTATTATGTCTTGTTTGATTCCTAATTTCAAAATTTCCAGGTTTCTAATTCGGGGATGTTCATCGTTAAGTACTTGGATTCATTGAAGAGGTAAAGAATGCAATAAAGATAATTTAAACCCATTTAATCCTCTAAAAATTGGTTCATCATGTTTTCATCAAATCAAGATCGTGCAAGGCAGAACTTGGGCATCATTATTTGGCGTAGCTTAGCTAGCAAAGAATTAATTAACTAGGACTTTCCCTTTCCCATATATAAGTTATAGTTATGGGGAATTACTATTTTCAATATACATTTACAACTCAGCCAATTTGGTCAAGGAAAGTTGGAACTTGGAGGCATGGCTGGGAAAGTTGAACACTCTGTTGCAGGCACGATATTGTTAGTCTGTGCGTGTGTGCACGCGTGCGCGCGTGTGTGTTTTAAACTCCATCTTTTCTATGTAACACTAAATGATTTGAATTGGATGCACTTAGTCCAACCGCCACCTCTCCATAAAGCCTAGACAACTCGCCTTGCTCGACCCGCTTCCCGCTGGCGTGGCCAAGCGTTCCCTCCTCCTTCACTAGCAGCTCCGGTGACGAGAGGCCGTTCCCTCCTCCTTCACTAGCCGCTCCGACGATGTGAGGTGGTTATGGCAACACCAAATCTGCGTTGCAAAGTTGTAGTTAGGTCTCTTAGTGTTAGAGTTTTGGTCTCCGACAACAGTGTTGTGGTGGCGATGGAGACGCCGCATAGATCAAGAATAAGATTTCCTCGATCCCTGATCTACCTTGTTAGTGCCGGCGCAGAGAAGGACAAGGGATCATCTGGTTGTTATTTTTCCTGGAGTGGTAGATTTGGTTGTGTCTTCGTGTTATAAAGGTGGTCTTCGAAGGTGTCTTCCAACAGAGTGATTGGCAGCGCTTCATGTCTTGGTCCTTTGACCTATTCTCCAACCAACGACGTTCGGCCAACTTAGGCGTCCCTAGGGAGCTTGGGAGGTTAGGTCTCTTCGGTTCTGTCTAGTAGATCTTTGGTGGTCGTCCAAACCTCTTTGTCGGCTTCTCCAGGGCGGCGATCCCAGTCCACTGTCGCCGACATCTTCTAGTTCAGACTGGTGCTTCTGGGCCACTGCATTAACAATGCTTCCCTGGCTCTCATGATGTTTCCGAGGTCGAGAGGCGGTATCGAGCTTCACTCATATAACACTATTAGCAGGTGCAAAAGGAAGATGACATTGATTCCCCAAGGACATGTGCGTACTTTTTAAATACTACTATAAGGATGTAACGGTTATGGCCTTTGTCCTTTTCGCAAAGAAAATGATTTTAACGGTAAACTAAAATTTTACAGAAATGCTAAATATCTGATGTCGGTTTTTTAAGCATGACAGATCGTCTTTTATGGCAAATTACGTGTGTCCCGAGTCCGGGCATAAACATGGCAAATCCTGCCAAAAAAAAGGATTTGCCATGCTTGCGGAAGGGAATTGTCAGGCTCATGCGACATGTAAATTTTCCATGTTTAAAAATTTGACATCAGATTTATAGTGTAGTCCAAATTTTGTAGGGGGGCATAGTACATTTCTAGCTTTCCGAAAGATGTATATAATTTAACAAAAGTAATGTATATAATTTACCTGGCCAAAAGAAGCTATAGCTTTGTACTACGTGACGCCCAAAGAGCAGAGGGAAATAATGCACGGATTAGTCTAGCTTATCGTAACAACCTGGCTTAGTCTTAAACAATTCAGGTAGCGCAATCATCTGCAAGCAAACGTACAGCTGCGTGCCTACACACCACCACATCAGCGCAGCGCTGTACGCATACATTGCACACGGTTGAATTTACGATACACGCTAGTCCGCGATGCACGAAACGGAAGAACTAAACAATGGAACCATCAAACAGATGGCATTAGAAACTTCTTGTTTTCATTTGAGTAGGATCAAAGGTGCTGTTTTGGGGCTGCCACTTGTTGTTTCCCGGCTAACCGAGTGCAGTAACCAGGATGACTAATCACGGGGATTACGTGCTAGTGGTACAAGCAACGGGACAGCGCGACAAGTCGACAGCGGCGTGGCCGGCCGGCGCGGCGACAGCCGGAGATGGGCTCTGTCTGCCTCAGGCTGTTGGATCCGCGTATGCACGGATGCAGATAGTAGACAGAGGCAGGATAGATCGATCGATCATCGATGCAGCCGCATGCCCAGTTGATGATCAAGGTGAGGTTTAAGTAAGCTCTCGTGGACGGAGCCCATTGGCTAACCGGCCGGTTGAGCCGCGTGCATGCGCGCCTCGGGCGGCGTCGCCGGTGCGGTGGCGCTGCTTCCGAGCCAAACCACCGTGTGGACTTGCCGCAGATAAATAGTCGCCGCTCCGGCCGGCGCGGCCGGCCGGACCACACGTTCCCGTCGTCGTCACGCATGCCCGTTGCCCCTGCAGATTCGTTACCGGTCATTGTTGATGGAGCCGGTGATTAGTTTACCGTGTGTGTGTGTGCCGGCCCGTCTCTACGTCTCCATTTTTCCTTCTGAATCATGTGGGTGCATTGGAGGTTAAAAAAGAAAAAGATGCTATTCGGCCCTTACAGCGTCGTTCCCTGGGCAAGTCTATGTCTCGCCTGCAGCGAGCCTGAAGCTGAGCTAGGAGCCAGTAGTGGCCTGCCCAGTAGCCATGTGGTTTCGTCACGCTGTGTCATGTACCTTTTTTTTTCAATTTTCTACATATTTTTAAAATAGTAAATACATATATGATGAAAACATAGTTTATTTATTTTGTACAGCGTTCATCGCATATTTAATAACTGTGCATGGTGTAGAACAATGTTTGTTAAATCGTAGAAAATGTTTGTACCATTACAAAATGTATGTGAAATTTCAAAATTGTTCATGTGTTTCAAAAACTATACGTGACATTTTCTAAAATTGTTATACAATCTAAAAATTGTTTATGTAATTCATAAAAATGTTATATACAATTCAAAAACGTCCCAATTATAAAATATTCACGTGTTCCAACAATGTGTTTGTGCCAATTATGAAAAAAAAATTATACCATGTGAAAAAAATGTTCGCATAGTTTTAAAAAAATGTTTCGTATTATTCAGAAATTATTTTAAAAATGTTTAACACATATTCCAAAACAATGTTAAAAATATGTATTTGAGAAAATTTTAATCATGTATTCAAAAACAACTAAAGTTTTATATGTATACAAAAAGTGTATAATGTGTATGAAAAAAGTAGAAAACAAACAATATATTACATAGAATGTTAACCATGTTTTTTAAAAATAGGAAAAAAAGAGGAAAAAAAGAAACCAATATAAAACTTTAACCTGAAAATAGGAAAAAAAGAAAGAGGAAAAGGAAAAAAACAGAGGAACCCAAAGAAACCAATATAAAATAGTGAACAGATCAGATAGAAAAACGACAGGAAAAAAACTCGCGTGCAGCTACAATATTTGGTAGGCCCAGTAGAGCCGCACTTTAGGCGAAACCTATTACGACTTGCAGTTGGCAAGAGATACCTTTGCAGCAAGCAGCACCCCCATTTGACCTGGGTTTCAGCCTATTTATTTTTCTTCTTCTCGTTTGCGTTTCCATTGTTTTTACAACTTGGGGCACACCCCCCATTTGACCTGGGGCCCGACCTATTTAATTCTTCTTCTTGTTGTTTGCACCATGAGTTAAGGTGAATCTATATGACACTCGTTGCATCAAAGTGTCCAGATAGTTCCTCACCAGTTTTGGGAACCTTCTAGAAGGATTGGAAGCGAATGAGTAAACTGGCCAGCCTATTCTAGCTAGAGCACGAGTGACAAACAATACTAGTTTTGGGAACCTTCCAGATAGTTCCTCACCAGTTTTGGGAACCTTCTAGAAGGTTCATGACCGGCTTCCATTCTTTTCTGTTGTTTTCCTTCATGTTGTCACATGTTTTTTTGTTTTATTTTTCTATTCCTTTCTTCTTTTTTTCTTAAAAAATTCACAAATTTCGCAAAATGTTCATGATTTTTCAAAAATATCCACAAAAACTATTCCTTCTTAGAAAATGCTTGCATTTAAAACTTGTTCATGATTTCAAAAAAGATTGAAAAATTTAAATGATTGTGTTTTTAAAAAATAAGTTTCTAAAAATGCTCACGAATGCTAAAAATGTTTGCGATTGGAACAGTTGTAATTTCAAAATGTATTCACGTTTTTAAGAAATGTTATAGAATTTTGAAAATATAGTATTTGTGTTTTCGTAAATTTGTATAGGGTTACCAAAAACTATTTGGAATCTCAAGATGTAGCATTTTGAAAAAATTGTACTTATTAAAAAATGTTCAGTTTTTTTAAAAAATATTCTCCATTTTTCCGAACATATTCACTTTGGAAACATGAACCTTCCTGTGTCTTTCAGGGTCCTCCGTGATTTTCTCGTTTTTACAAAACTTTTGGTTTTCTTCGATACAATTATGTTCGCTCTCCGAAACACTTTTGATATTTCCGAAACTTTTCCGGAGCATTTCTCTTGAGTTCCTAACACCTCCTAGTACTCAACAAATTGATGATCCTTAAGCATGTGACCCCGCAGTTCGACAATGTGCAGACATGACCCGGAACACCTTTCGTTCAATAACCAATAGATCTGAACACCCACATCGATTCCTGCATGTACACAAATATAGTTATTGAGCAAGCCTTTGTTTGCATACACAATTTCCTTTACTTCACGATACTTAACAAAACCTGAAGCGTGACTTTTGTCGGTATCCTTTTGAAGCAACAACTTAATCACAATACCAAGTTATCTTTATTATCAATTTTGTTCTCTTTTATCTTCTTCATATTCTGGTATCCCGTGATCATATCACGCTGTGTCTAGCCAGCCGATGATGGATACCATATACCGAGAGGGCCGGGGAGTATCTCTCCAGCGTCGGAGGAGCAAATTCATTCTTGAACTATCAAGTCCCTAGACATACTTCTCCGATGCCCCAAAAGATGTTGTTATAATCACCCTATTGAAGGAAATATGCCCTAGAGGCAATAATAAAGTTATTATTTATTTCCTTATATCATGATAAATGTTTATTATTCATGCTAGAATTGTATTAACCGGAAACTTAGTACATGTGTGAATACATAGACATACTGGGTGTCACTAGTATGCCTCTACTTGACTAGCTCGTTAATCAAAGATGGTTAAGTTTTCTAGCCATGGACAAGAGTTGTCATTTGATGAACGGGATCACATCATTAGAGAATGATGTGATTGACTTGACCCATCCGTTAGCTTAGCACGGTGATCGTTTAGTTTGTTGCTATTGCTTTCTTCATAATTTATACATGTTCCTATGACTATGAGATTATGCAACTCCCGAATACCGGAGGAACACTTAGTGTGCTATCAAACGTCACAACACAACTGGGTGACTATAAAGATGCTCTACAGGTCTCTCCGATGGTGTTTGTTGAGTTGGCATACATCGAGATTAGGATTTGTCACTCCGTGTATTGGAGAGGTATCTCTAGGCCCTCTCGGTAATGCACATCACTATAAGCCTTGCAAGCAATGTGACTAATGAGTTAGTTACAGGATGTTGCATTCCGGAACGAGTAAAGAGAATTGTCGGTAACGAGATTGAACTAGGTATTGAGATACCGATGATCGAATCTCGGGCAAGTAACATACCGATGACAAAGGGAACAACGTATGTTGTTATGCGGTTTGACCGACAAAGATCTTCGTAGAATATGTAGGAACCAATATGAGCATCTAGGTCCCGCTACTGGTTATTGACCGGATATGAGTCTCAGTCATGTCTACATAGTTCTCGAACCCGTAGGGTCCGCACGCTTAACGTTCAATGACGATCGGTATTATGAGTTTATGTGTTTTGATGTACCGAAGGTTGTTTGGAGTCCCGGATGAGATCACAGACATGACGAGGAGTCTCGAAATGGTCGATACATAAAGATTGATATATTGGAAGGTTATATTCGAACACCGAAAAGGTTCCGGGGTCATCGGATAAATACCGGAGTACCGGGGAGTTACCGGACCCCCCCCCGAGGGGTCAATGGGCCTTCATGGGCCTTAGTGGAAATAGAGGGCAGCAAGGGAGCTGTGGGGCGCGCCCCCTAGGCCCAAACCGAATTGGTTTAGTGCTTGGGGGCCGGCCCCCTCTTTCCTTCTCCCCTCCTCATCTTTCCTCCCCCTCCTAGTTGGACTAGGAAAGGGGGAACCTACTCCTAGTAGGAGTAGGATTCCCCCCTTGGGGCGCACCCTATGAGGCCGCCGACCCCCTCCCCTTGCTCCTTTATATATGAGGGCAGGGGGCACCCCATGGACACACAAGTTGACAATTGTCTTAGCCGTGTGCGGTGCCCCCTCCACCATAATCCACCTCGGTGATATCGTAGTGGTGCTTAGGTGAAGCCCTGTTCTGGTAGCTTCATCATCACCGTCATCACGCCTTCGTGCTGACAAACTCTCCCTCGACACTCAGCTGGATTAAGAGTTCGTGGGACATCACCGAGCTGAACGTGTGCAGATCGCGGAGGTGCCGTACCTTCGGTGCTAGGATCGGTCGGATCGTGAATACTTTCGACTACATCAACCATGTTGTCATAACGCTTCTGCTTATGGTATACGAGGGTACGTGGACAACACTCTTCCCCTCTCATTGCTATGCATCACCATGATAGATCTTGCGTGTGCGTAGGATTTTTTTTGGAATTACTGTGTTACCCAACAGTGGTAACAGAGCCAGGTTTATGCGTAGATGTTATATGCACGAGTAGAACACAAAGAAGTTGTGGGCGTGTGTATATACAGATTGCTTTCCGTCTCTAGTTGATTCTTGATTCAGCGGTATTGTTGGATGAAGCGGCTCAGACCGACATTACGCGTACGCTTACGCGAGACTGGTTCTACCGACGTGCTTCGCACATAGGTGACTAGTGGGTGTCTGTTTCTCCAACTTTAGTTGAATCGGATTCAATGAACAGGGTTCTTTCTGAAGATCAAAAAGCAATCACTATACCGCGTTGTGGTTTTTGATGTGTAGGTAAGAACGATTCTTGCTAAGCCCGTAGCAACCACGTAAAACTTGCAACAACAAAGTAGATGACGTCTAACTTGTTTTTGCAGGGCATGTTCTGATGTGATATGGTCAAAACATGATGAGATATAAATTATTGTACGATATGATCATGTTTTGTTAAAGTTATCAGCAACTGGCAGAAGCCTTATGATTGTCTCTTTATTGCATAAGATGCAAGCGCCATATAATTGCTTTACTTTATCGCTATGCGATAGCAATAGTTGCAAAAGCAATAGTTGGCGAGAGGACCATGTGACGACACGTTGATAGAGATCAAGATGATGGAGATCATGGTGTCATGTCGGTGACGATGGAGATCATGATGGTACTTTGGAGATGGAGATCAAAGGCACACAATGATGATGGCCATATCATGTCCCATATTTTGATTGCATGTGATGTTTATCTTTTATGCATCCTATTTTGCTTAATACGACGGTAGCATTATAAGATGAACCCTCACTAAATTTCAAGGTACAAGTGTTCTCCCTGAGTATGCACCGTTGCGACAGTTTGTCGTGCCGAGACACCACGTGATGATTGGGTGTGATAAGCTCTACGTTCACATACAATGGGTGCAAGCCAGTTTTGCACACGCAGAATACTCAGGTTAAACTTGACGAGCCTAGCATATGCAGATATGACCTCGGAACACTGAGACCGAAAGGTCGAGCGTGAATCATATAGTAGATATGATCAACATAGTGATGTTCACCATTGAAAACTACTCCATCTCACATGATGATCGGACATGGTTTAGTTGATATGGATCACATGACCACTTAGATGATTAGAGGGATGTCTATCTAAGTGGGAGTTCTTAAGTAATATGATTAATTGAACTTTAATTTATCATGAACTTAGTCCTGGTAGTATTTGCATAACTATGTTGTAGATCAATAGCTCGTGATGTAGCTCCTCGTTTATTTTTGATATGTTCCTAGAGAAAAACTATGTTGAAAGATGATAGTAGCAATGATGCGGACTGGGTCCGTGATCTGAGAATTATCCTCATTGATGCACAGAAGAATTATGTCCTTGATGCACCGCTAGGTGACAGACCTATTGCAGGAGCTATGGGGCGCGCCCCCCTGGGCCCAAACCGAATTGGTTTAGGGCTTGGGGGGCTGGCCCCCTCTTTCCTTCTCCCCTCCCCATCTTTCCTTCCCCTCCTAGTTGGACTAGGAAAGGGGGAACCTACTCCTAGTAGGAGTAGGATTCCCCCTTGGGGCGCACCCTATGAGGCCGCCGCCCCCTCCCCTTGCTCCTTTATATACGGAGGCAGGGGGCACCCCATGGACACACAAGTTAACAATTGTCTTAGCCGTGTGCGGTGCCCCCCTCCAACATAATCCATCTCGGTCATATCGTAGCGGTGCTTAGGCGAAGCCCTGTTCTGGTAGCTTCATCATCACCGTCATCACACCGTCGTGCTAACGAAACTCTCCCTCGACACTCAGCTGGATCTAGAGTTCGTGGGACGTCACCGAGCTGAACGTGTGCAGATCGCAGAGGTGCCGTACCTTCGGTGCTAGGATCGGTCGGATCGTGAAGATGTTCGACTACATCAGCCGCGTTGTCATAACGCTTCCGCTTATAGTCTACAAGGGTACGTGGACAACACTCTTCCCCTCCCATTGCTATGCATCACCATGATAGATCTTGCGTGTGCATAGGAATTTTTTTGAAATTACTGCGTTACCCTACACCTATTACGGGTTACATTTGACAAACCCCAAAGTACGCCGTCCGACATGTAGGTACTCGACATTCTCATGGTCTAAGGATGCGAGTATACATTACCATTTTTATGATTATGCTTATAACATTATGACGATGTGCTCGTGCAGTATATCATTTGGTTGGGTTTGTTCAACACCATTGTTGCAATAACAATGTGCTATCATTGTTTCCACATCCTTATTTACTTTAACATTGCCCTATGATCAAGGAAACGGGATCATCACCCAGCACATGAGTTTTTCTTAGATGCGAGACTAGGAACCTATGCTAACAGACATGCATATGAGTTTTTCTCTCAATCTCATGTTCATAAACTATAGCAATTTTAACAGAAATACACGGTAAATATTAGTTACAAACATGAAAATAAATAATAGCATTTTCCCCTATCTCTAGGGCATATTTCCAGCATTGACTACAATCGCGACATGCTAGTGCTCGCATGAAGTAGCGCCCAACACCACGACTAGACCATGGAGCTACGCATTGTTGCCAACATGTGTGGCCTGTAGGATGTGAAGACGCCTATGTTCGTCTTGGATTCACTCCGGCAGGGCACAAATACCAGCAGCATGCGACGCTCACATGGTGCATCTAACGAACCAGACATTGGCGACCATTGTGAAGGATGGCAATGGCATCATCATGCGAGTGTGAGGAGTGACGTTGAGTGCCAGGATGACATGGCAAACCGATGCCGTCATCTCAGTCTAGCTAGCTAGTCGTCCAGTGGAGATCGATCATAGCTGAAGAAGAAGAGGAAACCATGTAGAGCATTTCCTCCCTGGTAGCCATAGCTAGATCGATGATATAAGAAGGGTATAAATTTTAGTTCAAACATGAAGTGGCGTTTGGTGGAGTGGTTAACATGTGTGTGCGATCCAACCTCGCCAGAGGTCTCAAGTTGGATCCACACGTCATATAGTGAGATAAAGGGAGGCAAAGTGGGCCTGGTGTCACGTTGGCGCACCATGTAGGCAGGGACGCAAGGTTGACACCTATAGACGAGGAATGGATGTTACGTATGCATAGTTGGTACATATGGAAATGCACCTTATTGCATCATTAAGTCAAGTGTAATAGCTCACAACCTCTATTTTCCAACCCATAGAGCCAATCTAAACACCACAGACAAGTTCAAGCACCACTAGGGTGTTTACCTCTTTTGAATAAGTGTTCATGCATTTTCTTAAGAATGCTCATGGACTTTTAAAATATATTTGTATTTTTGGAAAAGTTGAAAATAGAAAAAAAGAACATATGACAAAAATAAACAATAGTGACGAAAGAAAAGGTAGGTGGACAAACATGGGAAATGGACAAAACTTGTCTCGAAAGGCCCCAATAGAAAAATTGCACAAAACATGGTTCATAAGAAAAATAATTGCCCATGCCCCCTGCACCCCACCCCTGCCCCACCGGTTGTCGAGCCTGGCCCATCTGTGACGCACTGTGGGCGATTCAGTGCTATAACCCGTTGGGAGTGATATATAGTAGTGCGGTACAAGCGGTCTATAAGGGGATGTGATGTATGCCACCTTTTGCGGGCAATAGTGATGTGTCTGCCCACACTTAAGGGCCTCTTTAACTCGTAGGAATAGTGGAGAAAAACATAGGAGTATGAATTTTCCTATGATATCACTATTCATCCATCTGATTTAAAGGAAATAACCATATGAAAAAAAGAGGGATTTTCTCGCTTTGAATTGAGTTTCATAGGAAAATTTAGAAATTCTACAATCCACTCACCTTCTTTTTACATTCCAATGCACAAGGAACAAGTTAAAGGTCATAACTAGGATACCATTAACTTCATATTAAATTATGCATATGTCTTAGTCTGAAAATGATCATGGCTTTTAGGATTCCCATGTCTTTCTTATTCCTAAGAATCAAACACAACTTTGCAGATTTCTTTGTTTTCATAATCCTTTGTTTTGCACATGCAATTATGCCCTATTCCTGATTTTTTTCCTATTTGTCCATTTCCTAAATCACGTGAATCAAAGGGGCCCTACGAATGTACATTTTTTTCTCTTTTCTGAAAAAAAACTTAAAAATGTAATGTGTTTGATAGTAAGGAACGTAAAATATTAATTGGAAATGCATTATAAAAATGTACTTTGGAGAAATGTTCATATTCGAAAATCATTCATTTAGTTAAAAAAAGTGCACATATTTCACAGAAATATGGTCATTTATTTCTTAAAAATGTTCAAATGCCTTTAGAGAAGTTTATGCAATTTAAAAAAAATGAGTATGTCTTTTAAAATTGTCTATGTAATGATAAATAGTTTTGATACATTTTTGTTATACATTCATGTTATTATAATAAACTGAGAGTATTGAAAAAGCTGCCACATGTTTTTTGAATAATATTCATGTAGTTTCATAAATTCATTTTTGATTTTTAAAAAATATTCTGGAAAGCAATAGTAACCAAAACAGGAATAAAAGTAAACCGGAAGAAAATCCGTAGGTCTCGCCAAAAAATCACAGAGCAAACCCGTCTGGATTGCAATTCCAACTAGGCCGGCCCATATAGAGTTTCATGTGTGATCTATGCGACTATTTCTCGCAGTAAGCGAGTTGGAAAGTTTATCTCGCTGAAGCATCTGCAGCTATCGGGTGAGCCCATTCGTGAGTTTTTTTTGACGAAGTAGTGTAAAAAAGTCCTGAGAATCAAACAAATAACTTTAGGATTCCCGTGTCTTTCTTACTTCTAAGAATCAAACAAACAACTTTGCAAATTTCTATGTTTTCATAATCCTTTGTTTTGCACATGCAATTATGTCCTATTCCTGAGTTTTTCCTATTTTTCCATTTCCTAAATCATGTGAATCAAAGGGCCCTAAGAATGTACACTTTTTTTCTCTTTTCTGAAAAAAACTAAAAAATGTGACGTGTTTGATAGTAAGGAATGTAAAATATTAATCGGAAATGCATTATAAAAATGTACTTTGGAGAAATGTTCATATTCGAAAATCGTTCATTTAGTTAAACTAGCATAAATGCCCTTGCGTTGCAACCGGGCATGCATATTCTATTGCATAATACCAATTTTGTGTGACATATATTTATGATACATATTCTATGGTTCGATATCAATTGTGTGTGTCACATATATTTTTGACTATCACTTATGTACATCAGGTGACAATGCCGACCTTTTTTGCTGTTGAATTACTCCTTCCTCCACCCTACATATATGTCTCTTTGTGTTCTGTATCATTCTAGAATGTCTCTCTTTCTCTACTGTGCAATCTTTCAATCACTCTCTAAGTAAGTTCATGTTAGCTAGGGTTGCTCGTCTTGATTGGATATTGAACAATGGAGGTTGCCTCACGTTGTAATAAATGTTTAAATTTCCATTATTTCGGTTTTCTTTTAGTCCGAGGGTGGTTGGTAAATGTGTCTACCGGGTAGCAATCTCGAAAAACCATCTGAGTATTGTAGGAGTACCAAGGCACATCTACAATAGCTTTATGAGATAGCTTAAGCCACTATTGAATACAAAATAAAATTTGACAATCACTTTAATGGAAAAGTTTACAACATTGCACTGGCCCTTTGGAAATGTAAATATTCCCTCATACCTTATTTTTTAGGGTCAAATATTCCCTCATACCTGGCGTAGAGTATGCAAAGTTCATACATTAAAAGAATAGGTTTCTACATACGTGAGCCGGACTATGAACTACCGAGGGAAGCTCAAGTGCGGCCTTGCGAATGGCCGCCAGAGGAGTTTTTGATCCGTGCAGGCATCAAGGAAGAATTTGACGCGTATGTGCGTAACACTGATCTTGAGGGCTTCGTGGCAGATAAGTGCCCACAATACCGCTACCTAACCGATTCCTTTGTGAGAAGGTTTAAATTTACATCCTCGCGCAACTCTCACACTATTCTGTTTGATATTTATGATAAATCAAATACCATGGACCTAGAAGATTTTAATACTGCTTGTAAACTCCCGCACTGGGGCAATGTTAATGAACCTCGCAAATCTGAATATAAAGACTTTCTTGCTAGTATTACTATGGGGGAATCTAGGGAAATCACACAAGTTACCATAGGGAGCATTCATTTTCCTTCCGTACATTATTTTGCTCTCTTCGTGGGTAGATGCATTAACGGTAAAGATGAGGCTTGTCACATGTATGTCCCAGATCTTAGTGTCCTCAAGAGTGCGGTATTGGGTGATAAACAATATAACTTGGGGGATATTGTTGCACATAGGTTGCATCTTAATAGTTTAAGTGGATACTTGTTTGGTGGAATTTATGCAACTCATGTAGCTAATTTTCTTGAGATACCCATACATGAGAATGATATTGAATTGCCTCCTGCTTATCTAGATTATAATGCTATGATTTATCATCAGTTTGTTGAGAGGAATGAACAGTTCCTTCAATACCGACTAATCTTTGACAGACATCGCACTATCCATGTTGCTCTCCCTGCTCCTGCTTTCTTTGACTTTCAGACAAAAGGGAGATATGTTATAACCAGGGAGGAGGCGAACGAGTATGGGAGGAGGACTGAGGCAGCTCGCCTCCAAGCTGCAGCTCGTGAGGCAATAGCCGCTGCATCTCAGTACGACCCCAGTTACAAGTTTGGATATCCACCAGGCCAGCCATGGCCCTAGACCAACTTAGGCCAAAAGCCTAAGCTTGGGGGAGTACGTATTTCTCACCGACGTTACATTCATGTTCACACACGCATGTCAGTTGTTGGTGCCCATACTTTTTCATTGTACTATCCATACTAGTTTATTTTCTTTTCCAGCATTCTTCTTGTGTGGTTGAAAAACCTTAAGAAAAAACAAAAAATTAGTTGTAGCTTTTAGCTAGTTTACTTTCCAAGCTTGTAGTAGTAGTAATTAAAAGAAAACCCAAAAAGATTTCTCGTTATTCTTTTTCTTGTTGGGAGCTTTCCCGTGTAAATAGTTTTTTTTCTTTTTTTTTCTTTGGGGGTCGAGATGAGAAGACCATGATGAAAATGTTGAGGGGCTCTCATATGCATTACTGTTGATCTAACAAAGAGCCCATATTAACTTGTCTTATCCCTTGTATTGAATGCTTGCAGATTCCAGCTTAGTCCAATGCACGTGCACTATTATTATTATCCACACCGTTCGGTTGTGCAAGTGAAAGGCAATAATGACGATATATGATGAACTGATTGAGATGAGAAAAGCTGGTATGAACTCGACCTATCTTATTTTTGTAAATATGATTAGTTCATCGTTCCTGATTCAGCCTATTATGAATGAAACATGTTTGCAATGACAATTAGAGATTATAGTTGCTCATCCCATGCTTAATCAGCTAGGAGTTTATAATGGTTTACCTTGCGTGCCAACATGCTATTAAAATAGTTATGATGTGGTATGATAGGGTGGTATCCTCCTTTGAACGATTCGAGTGGCTTGACTTGGCACATATTCACGCATGTAGTTGAAACAAAATCAACATAGCCTCCATGATATTTATGTTCATGGTGAATTATATCCTACTCATGCTTGCACTCAGTGTTGATTAATTTTAATGCATGTTCATGACTGTTGTCGCTCTCTAGTTGGTCGATTCCCAGTCTCTTTCTAGCCTTCACTTGTACTAAGAGGGAATTCTTCTTGTGCATCCACTTCCATAAACCCCAAAAGTTATTCCATATGAGTCCACCATACCTTCCTATATGCGGTATCTACCTGCCGTTCCAAGTAAATTTGTATGTGCCAAACTCTAAACCTTCAAATGAAATTCTGTTTTGTATGCTCAAATAGCTCATGTATCAACTAGGGTTGTCTATATCGTCCATGCTAGGCGGGTTATTCTCAAGAGGAGTGGACTCCGCTCCTCACTCATGAGAAATTGGCTGGTAACCGGCATGCCCAGTCCCGTGCTTAAATTAAAATAATTGCAAACAAAACTCCCCCAGGATTGTTGTTAGTTGGAGGCACCCGTTGTTTCGAACAAGCCATGGATTGATGTTTGTTGGTGGTAGGGGGAGTATAAACTTTACCATTCTATTTGGGAACCGCCTATAATGTATGTAGCATGGAAGATATCGAGATCTCTCGGTTGTTATGTTGACAATGAAAGTATGCCGCTCAAAATATTATTTATCTCTATTTCAAAACTCGAGCTCTAGCACCTCTGCAAATCCTTGCTTTCCTCTGCGAAGGGCCTATCCATTTACTTTTATGCTGAGTCATCATCCTCTTATTAAAAAGCTCCAGTTGGAGAGCACCGTTGTCATTTGCATGTATTACTATTAGTTTAAATTGAGTATGACTGTGACTGGATCTCTTTTACCATGAATTACAATGTTTAGTCAGTCCTTGATCTTCAGAGGTCCTCTGCATTTATGTTTTGCGGTCTCAGAAAGGGCTAGCGAGATACCATCTTGTTATATCATATTATGATTATTTTGAGAAAGTGTTGTCATCCGAGATTTATTATTATTGCTCGCTAGTTCATTATGCCATTGATATGAGTAAACATGAGACCTAAATGTTATTGTGAATATGGTTAGTTCATAATCTTTGCTAAAAACTTGAATGCTGGCTTTACATATTTACAACAACAAGATCAAACAAAGTTTGTAAAAGTTTTTCTTTATCACTTTCAGTTTGTCAAATGAATTGCTTGAGGACAAGCAAGGGTTTAAGCTTGGGGGAGTTGATACATCTGCATCGTATCTACTTTTCCAAACACTTTTGACCTTGTTTTGGACTCTAACTTGCATGATTTGAACGGAACTAACCGGGACTGACGCTGTTTACAGCAGAATTGCCATGGTGTTATTTTTGTGCAGAAATAAAAGTTTTCGGAATGACCTGAAATTTCACGGAGAATATTTTTGGAATATATTAAAAATACCGGTGAAAGAATCAACGTTAGGGGGCCCACTATCGGTGTCAAAACCGGCGGATCTCGGGTAGGGGGTCCCGAACTGTGCATCTAAGGGCTGATGGTAACAGGAGGCGGGGGACACAATGTTTACCCAGGTTCGGGCCCTCTCAATGGAGGTAATACCCTACATACTATTTGATTGATCTTGATGATATGAGTATTACAAGAGTTGATCTACCACGAGATCGTAGAGGCTAAACCCTAGAAGCTAGCCTATGATTATGATTGTTGTTGTCCTACAGACTAAACCCTCCGGTTTATATAGACACCGGAGGGGTCTAGGGTTACACAGAGTCGGTTACAAGGGAGGAGATCTACACATCCGAATTGCCAAGCTTGCCTTCCACGCAAAGGAGAGTCCCACTCGGACACGGGACGAAGTCTTCAATCTTGTATCTTCATAGTCCAACAGTCCGGCCAAAATATATAGTTCGGCTGTCCGAGGACCCCCTAATCCAGGACTCCCTCAGTAGCCCCTGAACCAGGCTTCAATGACGATGAGTCTGGTGCGTAGATTGTCTTCGACATTGCAAGGCGGGTTCATTCTCCGAATACTCCATAGAAGATTTTGAACACAAGGATTGTGTCCGGCTCTGCAAAACAAATTCCACATACCACCGTAGAGAGTACAATATTCCAAAAATCCAATCCACTGACAACTTTTCCTAACGTGACACCAAGCCACGATCCGGTCTCTATTCGAACCGTTCTCCCTAACCAGCTACTGCGCATGTCGCGAGGCAATTTTATGGGCATGTCTTATCGAAGCAGAGATCGTGTCCCCCTATCTCAGGATTCTCATCAATATGGGTATGGGCAATCCAACCGCGTCTTTAGTGCTACACTTGGGGAATAAGCGATTTTACCAGGCAAGTGGGGAGGCGCAGGATCCCTCCCGCCTTTATAAGGAGATAAGGACTCCCCTTTTTCACCCACGCCTTCTCCTTCTGCTTATCCATTCCCCTCTGCTCGTGCCCCAGCGCCCAAGCGTTCGTCCTCTCCGGCCACAAAGGCCTTTCGAAAATGTCTGGGTCCGGAGTAGGAGGCAAATGGATGGCCTCTACCATCCGGGAGAAGGATATCAAAAAGCTTCGGGAGGCCGGGTACCTGGCCCATAAAATCAGCCACCGTCTCCCGACGGCAGAACATATCGTCCCTACTTCGGAACCCCACGAGAGGGTTGTTTTTCTCCCTCATTTTGTCCATAGGTTGGGGTTTCCCCTCCACCCATTCGTTCGCGGCATCATCTATTACTATGGGATCGTTTTTCATGATCTATCCCCCAATTCCTTCCTCAACATCTCGACGTTCATCGTCGTGTGCGAGGCCTTTCTCCGCATCTCGCCACACTTCGACTTATGGCTGAAGATCTTTAATGTGAAGCCCAAGGTAGTGGGCGGTGAGCACGCCGAGTGCGGAGGCGCCATGGTGAGCAAGATGCCCAACGTCACATGGCCAACAGGTACTTCCAATGATTCCGTCAAAGAGTGGCAGCAGCAGTGGTTTTACATCACTGAGCCGCGTGACACAAAATGGGCTGCTGCTTCCGAATTCTGATCCGGAGCCCCCCTGCAGCTTACGTCCTGGCCCAAGAAGGGTCTGGATTGGTCTTCGTCCGACGAGCTGTCGGCACTTGAGACGCGCATCAAGAATATGGAAGACAAGGATATCAAACTTGTCAATGTAGTCCAGGTGATGTTAGCTTTCCGGATCCTTCCTTGTCAACACCGGGCTTGCAATTTATGGGAATTCGACCCGGCCAAGCACCAGACCCTACGAGAGCTCTTTGGCTCCTCACACAAAGATATCTGGAAGGTGCTTTTTAAGTCCGGCAAATCATGGCCAAACTCAGCCGAGGACCGCGGGTACCACCTGTCCCGCCCCGCAAGTTCGGTAAGCCATTATAAGTTTTATTCGCATAACCCAAGGGAAACGCTTAATGTGTTTTCCACAACTCTCCTAGGGCTGGACGAAGAAGGCGGGGCGGATCTACTGTCCGGCCCCACTACCTGAAGAACAGGCTGGCCCGCTTCTAACGAAGATGCTGGTCCCGGCGCCCTACAAGGTGCCGAAGAAGAAGGCCGAGAGAGGGGCCAAGAAGACTAGGGGCGGCCTCCGTCGTCGTGGCGCCTCGGACATGATATCCGAAGACTCCAATGCCCATTCTTCCTCCGAAGAGGAGGAGGAGGAGGAAGACGAATCCTCAGCGGGGGAAGAAAGAAAAGGACATCCTCCACATCGTTGGAGGCTGAGTCGCCTAAGAAGGGAAAAACTCCTCTTCCGCTGCTGATAGCAACCCGGAGTGGGATCCCAGGGCTCAACCCCTGGTGAACTTGTGAGTATATAAAATCCGAACACGTTTATGCGTCCAGACTTATCATGGCACAATATTTTAATCTGGGCCATTCTTTTTGCAGTCCGGCGAGGTCCTGCGCGGAGCAATCCTCGTCGGAGGATTTGCTAGGCTCGGACGCTATGGAGAGCGGGACACCCCCGAAGGCTCCTTCCCCCACACATGTGAATGACACCGAGGCTTTGTCCCAGGAGGAACCAGGCCAAGGAGGGGGGAAAAGATTGCCAAGGTGGCGCCAGGAGGTGAAACTTCAGGGGCCGGACACATGGGAGAGAAGGCTCCCTTGGGCGTCGTCGACGGGAGCCATCTTGAATTCGGCCCCCAGCCAGACGCAATTCCGGAGACCAATATGGATCCAGAGTCAGGCGGGCAGCCTCCCTCGCCTAGAGGGGGTGTACCTGTTCCACCGGCAACCTCTGTCCAAGCAGAGGTGCTGGATACTTTATTGGCGGTGCTGAAAAGCGCCTCCATCGTCGATGAACATCGTGCCCTTATGGGTGCGGTGATTGAGAAGATTCAGTCTGCGGAGAGTGGACTGAATGAAGCCTGTATTAGCCTTATAAGAGGCTTTGAGGTATGTTTTATGAGGTTTCGAAGAGTGTCACAGTATAGATGGTAGCCCCTGATACACTGTTTGGTGAGAGAAAGAACCAGACAGAGGATCAAATCTATAAACAGGCGTTTGTAGCGACTGCCGCCTCTCATACTGCGGAGGTCTCCGGAGTAAATCAAAGTCTGGAGCGGTCCACAGAAGAATTAGGCCAGTTGAAAAGGCAGTTGGAGGATAAACAAGGTATGCACAAACCTTGCTCGCGTTCAGTGCGAACGAATTTAAAATATGTTTTATGATTTGCGCCAGGGGTGATGACCGAAGTCGAGGCTCTTAAGAAGGCTGTTGCCGAGGCCGAGAGAAAGGCATCCGTAGAGCGGGATCTTCGTGAGAAGCACGAGGCCAGGGTTATTGAAGCTGAGCAGGAGCTTCAAGAGGTCATGAAAAGATGCGAGGCCTTGGAGCAGAGTCTAACAGAGAAAGAATCCGAACTTGCCAAGGCTCGTCAGGCCGCATGCAATGCCCAGGGGGAAACCCAAGGTGCCCTATGGGAGATCCAAGAGGCGAGGAAGATCGCGGCGGGTATGGCTTGTTCCATGTAAGGCAAGTATTTGTGGAGAGAATCATGTTTCTAATCTTGAGTTCGGATTTCTCCAAGGGTATTTGTGGAGCTGCCACGCAGCATATCTGATGCCGCACAATTCTACCGAGCCGAAGAAAGGAACACTGCGGATAAGCTCTTCTGGTCACAGTATATGGCACCGAATTATCCGGTGCCTTTTGCCGATCAACTGAAATAGCTGATCGAACTGCAGAAGGTGGCTGAGCTAGCCATGAAGGATTTGATTATCCGGCTATGGCCCGCTGAGCCGATTCCAGGCAGCTACTTCAGGCTCGTGAAGCGGCTTGCGAGTGCCTGCCTTCGACTGGACGTCGTCAAGCGGTCGGTCTGTATAGAGGGTGCGCGAATGGCCTTCGCCCGTGCAAAGGTGCACTGGGGGAAGATGGATGCTGAAAAGCTGGTGACCGAGGGACCGCCGGAGGGAAAGGAGCACCGCAAGCTTGAGTTATATTATGAAAGTGTCCTGAAAGGATCCTGCCTTGCAGCGGAGCAATGCACCAAGGACATTATATTTCCATGAATACAATCATGTTGTCCTTTGTAATGTTGAACAAGGTCATTTCTATTATTTATTGCCTGTTATATGAAAGTTTATCCTCCTGCGCAACCGTTTTATATATTAATGCTGAGAGTTGGCCAGTCGTCGGCTTCTGCCCCCACGTAGGAAGTATGGGGGTGTTCGGGATAAATCTGATCACTCTTTATCCCAGTTTTGGGTCCTTCGAAGGAGGTGTTCGGCACAACGAACCAGGCAATCGGACTATAGGGCTTTATCACTCTCACTTAGCCATAGGAGCTTTAGAAAATGAAGGTAGGCGCATCCCCTGGTGTTCGGAAGACCGCACGAGGGGCCCTATAAGCACCTGATCAGACGAAAAGCCGATCCATCGCACGCTGCATTGGTTATGGCATTATGCAGGATAAATCCTTAAAGATTTTACAACCTCTCGAACAGCTGACCAGCTCTCGCCGTATCATGACAGTCAGTTTTCGGCTTTCTCTACTGAGGTGCTCGTCCGGAAGAACCGGGACACAATTGCAATAGTTCTCCGTGTGCCGCCTTAGCCGATATAGCGGAACGTAAGGCAACAAAACATGGGAGCCGGGCAAACCCAACATTTGACCCAAGACATGATTCGGAGCTTATGCATATAATGCTATAAGTTCGGGGTGCCGAACTACCATAAAGGTGTTCGGACTTTATTGCCGTATTATGGGTAAAACAAAGCCCCTGGCATATTTAAGGCATATCGCGGTGTACGGATGCCATTTGACAAAAGAATTTCAATAAGAGATAACGGCAGATAAGCGTCATATAAATCCACATGTTGTATTTGAATAATACGTCGATGCGTATGAGTACATGTAAAGTAATAAAAGAGAAAGTGACTGCGGAACGTACTGAGACCAGGCGGGAAGAAGCTGTGTGCGGATCCGGAGTGCAGTCAGATGGTCATCGAGGGGAATATCTAAGGGTTCCCTTGCGCGTTCGAGCTGTTTCCATATCGCCGGTGCTTGCCTGGAAAAAAATGAACCTATACAAAAAATGCAAGATGTGTTTGTGTGCTGTAGAGCGGTTGAGCCACGGTATGTGGTCTGTCCTAGCTTTCGCCGGAGTGTTTAACTGAGCTCTGGACGAGCCGGGCTATCCTGCCGCGAAGTAGTTCGGAGTCCTTTGGCGGTGTCCAGGAGCTTGTCCGTCGACTCGAGGTTTGATTGAAAGGTGCCACTCGTTGCTTCTGCTGTTAAAGCAGCAGTATACTCTTTGGTACCGAGGGGGAGTTCGGCCTTGCCATAAACCGTGATGATGCCGCGTGGACCGGGCATCTTGAGCTTACGGTAGGCATAATGTGGCACCGCGTTGAATCGAGCGAACACGGTTCGTCCGAGCAGTGCCTGATAATCACTGCGAAAGGGGACGATGTAAAAGATTAACTCTTCGACACAGTAATTGTCCGGTGATCCAAAGACTACCTCAAGGGCGATGGAGCCTGTACAGCTGGCCTCCACACCTGGTACAATACCTCTAAAGGTGGCTTTAGTGGGCTTGATCACCGAATGATCGATGCCCATCTTGCACACTGTGTCCTGATAAAGCAGGTTTAGACTGCTGCCTCCGTCCATAAGGACTCGTGTGAGGTGGAACCCGTCAATTATTGGGTCGAGGACTAGTGCGGCTGAATTGCCCTGATTGGTGTTAACCGGACAATCCGTGCGGTTGAAGGTGATCGGACATAGTTTATATTGTGGGACGACTGGTTCCGTTAAGTCGACATCCCTAAGGGTGCACATCCGGTCCGGGTTGGGGGTGTGGGTGGCGTTTATCACGCTCACCGTTTGGATCTGCGGGGGAAATTTCTTTTGTCCTCCTGTATTCGGTGATCTGGGCTCCTCGTCGACATCATCGCTTTGAGACCCCTTCTCTTTGTTTTCAGCACCTGACCTGCCAGCTTGTTTGAAGACCCAGCATTCTCTGTTGGTATGATTGGCTGGTGTTCCTAGGGTGCCATGAATTTGGCATGGACGGTCAAGTATGCGGTCCAGACTGGACGGGCCCGAATTGTCATTTTTGAATGGCCTTTTCCGCTGACCGGACATAGAGCCACTAAATCCGGCATTGACTCACGTATCTTCAGCGTTTCCACCATTTTTGCGACGCTTGTGTTTGTTGCATCGGGGTTTGTCATTGCTATCTCTGGCCTCTGATGTGCCAGGATTGCTTGTTGTGTTGTTGCTACGGGCCAACCAGCTATCCTTGCCCGCGCAAAAGCGGGTCATGAGTGTCGTGAGGGCTGCCATGAATTTTGGCTTCTCTTGGCCGAGATGTCGGGCGGGCCGCTCGTCACGGATGTTATGTTTAAAGGCCGCTAGGGCTTCGGCATCCGAACAGTCGACAATTTGGTTCTTTTTAGTTAGGAACCGAGTCCAGAATTTCCTGGCTGACTCTCGGGGCGGTTGTGTTATGTGACTTAAATCATCAGCATCCGGTGGTAGCACATAAGTGCCCTAGAAGTTGTCCAGGAATGCGTCTGCCAGGTTCTCCCAACTGCCGATGGAGTTTGCCGGCAAGCTATTCAGCCAATGTCGAGCCAGCCCTTTGAGTTTTAGTGGGAGATACTTGATGGCGTGTAGATCATCCCCGCGTGCCATGTGAATGTGGAGGAAGAAATCCTCTATCCATACTGCAGGGTCTATAGTACCATCATATGATTCAATGTTCACGGGTTTAAACCCTTCTGGGAATTCATGATCCATTACTTCATCAGTGAAGCATAGGGGGTGTGCGGTGCAGTTCATACGAGTCTTGTCTGCCGTATTCGGCCCGGCCGGATTTGCTTTTATTATATCCGGCGTGACGGTCGTCATCATGCGTTGGGCGTGCCCCTGTGATCCGTAGATCGATCTTGTTTGTCCTGCTTTGTTTTCCAATACGTCTCGCAGGTCCTACGTGTAGCCCCGGGCCTTGGTGTTTTTGTTTGACTGACGACGGGGTGCGGGCTGGACTTCGGGCTGATACGCCGTTTTGTCTCGGCCACGAGATGGCCTGTCAGCCGCATCATACGTTGTAGTGTAGGCTTTAATGCTTCCTCCTCGAGTTGGGGTAGCAACCTATGCTTTGGGTAACTTTTGGTTGGGCGCTCGAGTTCGTATTCCTCGGCTGTCAGGACCTCGGTCCATCTATCCGCTAGCAGATCTTGATCAGCTTGAAGTTGCTGCTACTTTTTCTTCAGCCTTTTTGCTGTGGCTATAACCCGACGCTTGAAGCGCTCCTGCTCGACGGGATCCTCAGGCACGATAAATTCTTCGTCGCTAAGGCTCACCTCGTCTTCGGAGAGGGGCATGTAATTATCATCCTCTGATTCTAGTATGTCGCCTGTTCCTTAGGGCTAGCTTGCCCATCCTCCCGCTCGAAGCCTGGCTGGAGGGGATTGTCTTCGTCTTCGGCACTGTCTGCAGCATTATTGTCTCTTGTGTCGGTATCGCTGCTTTTGCTATGGCGGGGCTTAGAGTGGCGTCGATGACGCCGGTGCTTAGATTGCTTCACGAGGGGATTATCCTCCGTTGCCTTATTGCCATTGCTTTCTTTGGGGGTGTCCACTATGTATATATCATATGATGAGGTAGTTGTCCAGCGCCCTATGGGTGGTGGTTCATGTTCTTCTCCTGCATCGTCATCCATACCGTCGATGTCTTCGGAGCTAAAATCAAGCATGTTGGTTAAGTCGTCGACAGTGGCTATTAAGTGGGTGGTGGGTGGGGAATGAATTTCTTCGTCGTCCGCTTCCCACTCAAGCCGGACACAGTTCGACCAAGGGTCTCCTGACAAGGATAGATACCTCAATGAATTTAGCACGCCGCCCAAGGGCGTGTGCTGAAAGATATCCGCGGAGGTAAACTCCATGATCGGTGCCCAATCAGATTCGATAGGCACAGACGCAAGCGGTTCGGAGCCTGTGGCCGGGGACGAATCCAAGGGTCCGGTAACATAGGTCTCATAGGAGGTGAAGTCAGTATTCGGCTCTATCACCGCTAAGTGTGCGGCCTCCGTGGCGGGGACCATCCACCCGTCCTCTGACGACACGATCTGTTCCGGATTGAGGGCCGGAGTAGCCACAGGTGTGATCACCCGAACACCGTCCGATGGCAGAGCTAAGTCATGCTTGTCGTGACTGTGCGACGCGCCTGACATGGGCTCGAATCCATCAAAGATCAAGTCTCCGCGAATGTTGGTAGTATAGTTCAAGCTTCCAAACCTGACCTGATGGCCAGGGGTGTAGCTCTCGATCTGCTCCAGATGCGACTTGGCCCGCAGTACGAAGCCGCTGAATACGAAGATCTGTCCGGGGAGAAAAACCTCACCTTGGATCACATCGTTGCCGATGATCGAAGGAGCCATCAAGCCTTTATCGTGACGGCATAGTGGAACTCTCAATGAAAGCACCAATGTCGGTGTCAAAACCGACGGATCTCGGGTAGGGGGTCCCGAACTGTGTGTCTAAGGCTGATGGTAACAGGAGGCGGGGGACACAATGTTTACCCAGGTTCGGGCCCTCTCGATGGAGGTAATACCCTACATCCTGCTTGATTGATCTTGATGATATGAGTATTACAAGAGTTGATCTACCACGAGATCGTAGAGGCTAAACCCTAGAAGCTAGCCAATGATTATGATTGTTGTTGTCCTACGAACTAAACCCTCCCGTTTATATAGACACCGGAGGGGTCTAGGGTTACACAGAGTCGGTTACAAGGGAGGAGATCTACATATCCGAATTTCCAAGCTTGCCTTCCACTCAAAGGAGAGTCCCACCTGGACACGGGATGGAGTCTTCAATCTTGTATCTTCATAGTCCAATAGTCCGGCCAAACTATATAGTCCGACTGTCCGAGGACCCCCTAATCCAGGACTCCCTCACCCACACCCTGTCCACGAGGGTGGGGGTGCGCCACCTGCCTCGTGGGTGCCCTGATGCTCCACCCACCTCAACTCCAACTCTATATATTCACGTTCGGGGAGAAAAAATTAGAGAGAAGGATTCATCGCATTTTATGATACGGAGTCACCGGCAAGTCCTAATCTCTCTTGGCAGGGCTGATCTAGAGTCCGTTTGGGGCTCCGAAGAGGGGAATCCGTCGCCATCGTCATCATAAACCTTCCTCCATCACTAATTTCATGATGCTCACCGCCGTGCGTGATTAATTCCATCGTAGTCTTGCTAGACGGTTGTCGGTGTCAAAACCGGCGGATCTCGGGTAGGGGGTCCCGAACTGTGCGTCTAAGGCAGATGGTAACATGAGGTAGGGGACACGATGTTTTACCCAGGTTCGGGCCCTCTTGATGGAGGTAAAACCCTACGTCCTGCTTGATTATTCTTGATAATATGAGTAGTACAAGAGTTGATCTACCACGGGATCAGAGAGGCTAAACCCTAGAAGCTAGCCTATGGTATGATTGTATGTTGTCCTATGGACTAAAACCCTCCTGTTTATATAGACACCGGAGGGGGCTAGGGTTACACAGAGTCGGTTACAAGGAAGGAGATCTACATATCCGTATTGCCAAGCTTGCCTTCCACGCCAAGGAGAGTCCCATCCGGACACGGGACGAAGTCTTCAATCTTGTATCTTCATAGTCCAATAGTCCGGTCAAAGGATATAATCCGGTTGTCCGGATACCCCCTAATCCAGGACTCCCTCAGTAGCCCCTGAACCAGGCTTCAATGACGATGAGTCCGGCGCGCAGATTGTCTTCGGCATTGCAAGGCGGGTTCCTCCTCCTGAATACTTCATAGAAGATTTTGAACACGAGGATCGTGTCCAGCTCTGCAAAATAAGTTCCACATACCACTGTAGAGGGAATAATATTTACACATATCTAATCTACTGACATACCCCATAGTGTGACATCACACCACAGCCAGGTCTTTATTCGAATCGTTTTTCCTAACCTATCTCAGCGTGTTTCGCGAGGCGGTTTCCTTGGCACGTCTTGTCGAAGCAGAGATCATGTCCCCTTATTACGGGATTCCCATTAATACGGACGTGGGTAACCCAACCGTGCCTATTAGTAGGACTCCTAAATCTTAGGCAAGTCCCAAACGGCCACGAGGAGGACACTTGATATTCACCCTCTTTATAAAGGGGACAAGGCCTTTTCCTCTCGATCTTAATCGAATCCGCCTCTCGCATCGAGTTCCAACACCCAAAGCTCAGGTTTAGGCACCTCGGACCTTCAACTATGTCCGGATCCAACCTTCAAGGTCGGTGGATGCCTTCCTCCGTTACGGAGGAAGACATCCAGAAGTTGAGAGAGGCCAGATACCTGACCGCCGAAATTTCGCATCGGCTGCCTGCCCACGGGTAGGTCGTCCCTACTCCCGAACCTAACGAGAGCGTCGTGTTTGTCTCCCACTTCCTCCGAGGACTAGGCCTCGCTCTGGATCCCTTTGTTAGGGGTCTCATGTTCTATTACGGGCTAGATTTTCACGATCTGGCCCCGGATTCCCTTCTTCACATCTCGACATTTATTGTCGTATGTGAGGCCTTCCTTCGCATTACCCCTCACTTCGGCCCGTGGCTCAAGACCTTCGATGTGAAGCCAAAGATGATCGAGGGGCAGCACGCGGCATGTGGAGGCGCTTCAATAAGCAAAATTGCTGACGCTCCATGGCCTGAGGATTACTTCCCAGAGGTGTCCGGATTGTGGCGACGGGAGTGGTTCTACATCACAGCTCCCCGAAGTGCCAAGTGGGTAGCTGCCCCCGCCTTCCGCTCAGGCCCCCCACCACAACTGATGTCGTGGATTAGCAGGGGGCTGAGCTAGGGTCCAGCCAAGGACGTGCCAATGCTGCAAAGCCGTATCCAAGATCTCTTCGAGAGAGATATCAGTCTGGTTATGGTGGTGCAAGTTATGCTAGTCCGTCAAGTCCAGCCCTGCAAACGCCGGCCCCTCCGCATGTGGGAATTCAACCCGGAAGGACCACGAGCTATCCAACATTTCCTCAGCATGACGCACGAAGAGATGTACAAATTGTTCTTCGGACCACAAATAATGTGTCCGGACATCACCGAGGATGCAGGTCTGAGCTGCAATCACCCGGATACCCAAGTAAGTGGCCCCTCATCCGAACACACTGCCTGTTTTATTTATAGCAACATTGCCCTAAAAAAAGAAAAACCGCTCTTGGTCCAGGATTGGATAGCGAAGGCAAAGTTGATCAGGTGTCCGGCCCCCCACCCTGAGACCTCACCAAATCCCGTGCTAACCAGGATGCTGGAGATCGCGCCTTATCAAGCGCCCTCAGGAGAGGATAAAGGGGGGAACAAGGAGGCTAGCGCCTCCACGAAGGAGATTAGCCGGGGAGGAGGAACTGAAAATTCCTCTCCCCAGGGAAGGAAGAGAACCGCCTCTGAGGACCCGGAGATAATGGCCTCCAAACGGGGGAAGAAATCTCCACCGGAGGGTCCTACCCTGGGGGATACCCTGGCCGTACTATGCCCTCAAGGGGACCAGACCTCCACCAAGCTGTAAGTAAAAAGGTACTTAATAACAAAAATATCTTGCTTTACTTCTGAGGAAAATAATCGAAGCATTTGTCTCGCAGTTCGGATCTTAGCCCTTCTCAGCAGAGCTCGTCTTCGGGGAATCTTCTTCCAGAGATGATGGAGAGTGAAACGCCTCCCCCTGCCACAGCGCCTCATGAAGCGGGCGACCCCGAGGTGTCGTCGCGGAGGGTTTCTCCAGATCCGGCAAGGCCAGAAGGTAATCCTATGGCCACCCGAAGTCCTCAACATCTGGCTCTCGAAGAGAGCAATCAAAAGAGTCCAGCACCGCCTGGTGTGCGGTCGGTCGTACTGAGGGATCTGCTGGAGCAAGCGGCTATCTCAGAAGAGCACCACACGTTGATGGGTACGGTGATGAAAGGATTTTGTCCGCCGAAAGCAGGTTGCATGAAGCCTTTATGAGTCTGTTGACGGGTTTTGAGGTACGTGAAATGATGTGCATTTTTGACAGTACCGCGCATTTTTAGATGTGCCCTGTGTAGATAGTAGCCCCTGAGACTCTGGTTGCCGTCGAAAACAGTGGCAAACAGAGGATCATATCCCAGGTACTAACCAGACTGCCTTGATGTGTAGCTGGTGGAAGCTCCGGTGGCTAGCCGGATTGATCGGTTTGCTGAACTGAAGCGGCAGCTGGATGCGGCAGATTTCGACATTGTGCTTGTCAACAAGCGGCTTGACGAGGCACATGGTCAGTGGTTTTTCTGGTGATCGTCACATAGTAAGAGCAGCATGATGCCAATATGTTTAATGTGTTGTGACTGCAGATGGAGCTGCCACCGTGGAGACCCTTCGGGCGGAGCTTGCCCGAGCCAAGGAGCATGCAAGGAGCAGCAATGCGGCCGCTTTAAAGGCGGCCAAGGGTTTAAGGGCCGAACAGGCCGCACATTGCGAGAGCAAAGAAAAAATTGCCAAGATGGCCGTGGAGTTAAAAGTTGCTGCTGACCATTACCGGCTTCTTGAAGAAGAAAACCAGGCGAAGGTGATGGACTTGGAGAAGGCCCGGGTGGCTGCCAAGGAAGCCCGCTCCAAAATTAGAGCGATGAAGGAGGAGCTGAATCAAGCTGCGGATATCATTTCTGGGAAGCCCTTCTTGTTACGGACTAAGTTCGGAGATCCAAAATATGCTCCTCTAGATCGGCTATGGAGTTCTACGGAGGAGTACATGGATTTAGCTGCAAGTGCTACTGATGCGGTCGAGGACTTCAAGGATCAGAAGGGTCCTGAAGTGGAGAAGCTGTTCTAGTCACAGTTTCACGCTCCAGTCCATCTGCTGTTGCTGAATGAGCGATTGACCGGTTGGGCTGAGCTCCATAGATTATCCGAACTTGCCATGAGGTCCGTAGTGGATCATCTATGGCCAGGAGGGCCAAGGCCGAATAGCTTCTTTAGCTTGGTGCAACAATTCCTTGGTGTTGTGCCACGCATCGATGCTATAAAGAGGTCGGCGTGCATAGAGGGCTCGCGGATGGCCCTTGCCCGTGTCAAAACATACTGGGCAGAGATGGATGCCAGCACTGTTGTGGCACAGGGTTCGGCCATAGGCCGAGTGGCTGCCGAGCACTACTTTGAAGAAGTTCTTGAAGGCGCTTGTTTGATAGAGGCTCAGTTCTTGAAGAATATTATGTTTAAGTGACATGTATTCCCATTGTAAGAACAATGTTTTATTGAATTTATCAAGGCTGTATTTATACTTTTGCCCGAAAGTGCTATGATGCCTCCTGTGCGGCCGTTTATATATATGTATGTATATAACCTGAAAGATGGCAGTCGTCGGCTTCAGCCCCCACGCATATAATGCAGGGGTGTTCGCAGAAGACGCATGTTCACACTTGATCCAATGTCTTGGTCCATTAAGGAGGTGATACCGTAGCGAACTAGGCAATCGGACTATAATGCTTTAACACTTTCACTTAGCCAGAGGAGTTTGATAATGGAGCTACTATATAGCCCCTGGTGGCTCCACGCTCATCCGGATTCGGGGCGGGTACATGCCTGGCCAGGAAACGGCCCTTCGTTAAGGCGGAGGAATCCCGAAGATTCCACTAGGTCATCGAGTGGTTGACCAGTCTCACGCTGTATCATGACAGTCAGTTTTTGGCTTTCTCTACTGAGGTGCTCGTCCGGATGAACCAGGGCACAATCGCAGTAGTTCTCCTGGTGCCGCCTTAGCCGATAGAGCGGAACGTAAGGCAGCAAAACGCAGGAGCCGGGCAAATCCAACATTTGACCAAAGACATGATTCAGAGCTGATGTATATAAGGCCAAACTCGGGACGCCGAACACTCCCTAGGGTATTCGGTCTTTATGATGTAAACCGGGTCGAAACAGTGCCCTTTGTAATGAGCCCCTGGTGTCCAGGTACGTGCAATATTCTGACGTGGCCACATGCCAATACGTCAGCATCCTTCTCGATTGTACTAAGAATCCGAGGGATGTGTATCAACAAGAGACAGTAAAAAAGGTTTACGCAGGGTCTTAATCTAAAAAGAATCCTCGGAACGGGTCCCTGCTGCACGTCTACTCCTGTGTCTCCGTTGCGCCGTATTCTGGACGGGTGTAGCACGATGGTCATCAGTATCAATTACATATAGCTGCACCGGACTCGTCCAACCACGTCTATGGTCTTAACGACCTGTCAGATGCTTTAGTTGGTGAGGCCGTTTAGTGTGCGGCTGCCAAGGCAGCCGCACGGTCTTCCACGTGCAAGGAGCGCTCAATATTTCCATTTACTGTAATGATGCCACATGGACCGGGCATCTTAAGCATGAGAGAAGCGTAATGTGGTATTGCGTTAAAGCGAGCGAAAGCTTCGCGTCCGAGCAGTGCTTGATAACCACTTTGGAACGGAGCGATGTGGAACATTAAATTTTTGCTACGGAAGTTATCAGAAAGCCAAATATAACCTCTAGTAGCAGGGAGCCCATGCAATGGGCCTCTGGGCCTGGCGTTACTCCTTCAAAGGTAGTATTCTTGCGGCTAATTTTTGTTGGGTCTATCCCCATTTTGCGGACTGTGTCCTAATATATCAGGTTTAAACTGCTGCCGCCGTCCATCAGGACTCGTCTGAAGTGGTATCCATCAATTATTGGGTCTAATACCAAGGCAGCCCATCCTGCATGCCGGATACTTGCCGAGTAATCCCGATGGTCAAAGGTGGTCGGTTGGGACGACCAGTGGTAGAACTCCGCGGTGATAGGCCCTGGGGCATGTGTCTCTAGGAGTGCCACTTTGTTTCTCCCCTTTGTCACGTGTAACACGTTTACTGTTTTGACTTCTGGTGGGAATTTCTTCTGTTCCCCAGTGCTTTGCTTGCGAGGCTCGTCCTCGTCTTCGCTTGGTGTATCCAGCCCCTTATGTTCAGCGTTGAGCTTGCCAGACTGCTTGAAGACCCAACATTCTCTATGGGTATGATTTGCAGGCTTATCAGGGGTGCTATGGATCTGACATATTTTATCCAGAATCTTGTTTAGGCTGGACAATTTGTCTCTGTTGCCTTTGGAGGGCAGCTTTTGTTGACCTGCCCAAGAGCTTCTAAATCCGGCGTTTACCGCCGTGCTCTTTGGTCTGTCTTCTTTATTCTGGCGCTTGTTTTTGCTGCGTCGTGGTTTCTCGTTTCCGTCCCTGACTTCGGATGTGCTTGGGTCGCTGGTGCTGCATCGGGCTAACCAGCTATCCTCGCCCGTGCAAAAGTGGGTCATGAGGCTTGTTAATGCTGCCATTGTTCTCGGCTTTTCTTGGCCGAGGTGTCTGGCAAGCCATTCGTCTCGAACGCTGTGCTTAAAAGCTGCTAAGGCTTCGACGTCCGAGCAGTCGACTATTTGGTTCTTTTTAGTGAGAAACCTGTTCCAAAGCTTTTGGGCTGACTCTCCGGGCTGTTGAGTTATATGACTAAAATTGTATGCATCCGGTGGTCGGACATAGGTCCCTTGAAAATTTGCCCGAAAAGCGTCTTCGAGCTCTTCCCAGTTTCCAATGGAGCTTTCGGGGAGGCTTTTAAGCCAGTGCCGAGCTGGCCCTTTGAGCTTGAGGGGTAAGTACTTGATGGCATGGAGATCGTCTCCTCGAGCCATATGGATATGGAGGATGTAGTCCTCAATCTAGACCCCAGGGTCTGTCGTTCCGTCGTACGCCTCTATGTTTATGGGTTTAAATCCCTCTGGAAATTTGTGGTCCAGCACCTCATCGGGGAAACATAGGGGGTGTGCGGCACCCATGTATTTGGGTGTACCGTGGTGTTGGGATGTTTGTTGTGTTGCATTGCATGCTGGAGTGCGCTTGCGTGGCCCATAGATGGATCTGGTTGCGCCGTCCTTTTGATGCGAGCCCTCACGCGGATCCAGTACTGGCTTATGTGCAGCGTCGTTTGCCGCTCTATGTTGGCCACAAGGTCGTCTATCCGACCGGATGGCCGTTTTGTTTTTTGATTGCGGGGGATCTAAGGCCTCCTCATCGAATTCAGGTAGCAACTTTAGCTTCGGGTAGCTCTTGGTGTGGCGATTACCGCCGTACTTTGCTGCAGTGTTGAGCACTTCACTCCATCTGATTCTGAGTGTGTCTTGTGCAGCCCTGAGCCTTTGCTTCTGCTTTTTCAGAGTCCTCGCAGTGGCAACAAGCCTTTGATGGGTATTCTGTTGCTCCGGGTGCCTGTCCGGTGTGATGTTATCCGGACTGTTATCTTCGACGGAGTTGGGTTGTTCGGTTTGATTCTCCGTGTTGCCGTGGTTGGACGATGGTTCAATGCCGTGTTTCTCGTCCGCTGGCTCGCCTTGCTCTATCATTGGGTTTATATGATCGCTGCTTCTGCCGAGGCGGGATTTGGAGCGGTGCTTACGCCGCCGCTTTGACTGCTTCTCGAGGGAACAACCCTTCACCGCGTCCTTCCGTTCTTCGTCGTCGTTTTCTTTGGGTGTGTCCACCATGTATACATCATATGATGAAGTGGGCGTCCAGTGCCCTGTGGGCAGTGGTTTCTGTTCGTCTCCTGCATCGTCGTCCATATCGTCGATGTGTTCGGAGTCAAAGTCGAGCATGTCGGTCAAATCGTCGACAGTGGCTACTAAGTGGGTGGTGGGTGGGCGGCGAATTTCTTCGGCATCCGCATCCCAATTCTGCCGGACATAGTTCGACCAGGGCTCTCCTGCCAGAGAGAGAGAGACCTTAATGAGTTCAGTATGTCGCCGAAAGGCGAGTGCAGAAAGATATCACGGAGGTGAACTCCATGATCGGCGCCCAGCCGGATTCGATGGGCACGGGCGCAGGCGGTTCGGAGTCCGTGGCTGGGGAAGAATCTGACAGTTTGGCGTCATGGCTCTTGTGAAGGGTAAGGTCGATACTCGGCTCGATCACCGATGAGAGTGTGGCCTCCGTGGCGGGGTCTATCCACCCGTCACTGGATGGCGCAATTGGCTCTGATTTGAGGGTCGGAGCGGTCGCCGATGCGATCTCCCGAACACTGTCCGATGGTGGAACTAAGTCATGCTCATCGTGACCGTGTGGCGCACTCGGCAATGTCTCGAATCCGTCGAAGATCAAGTCTTTGTGGATGTCGGCTGTGTAGTTCAAGTTTCAATATCCGACCTGATAGCCAGGGCGTAGCTCTCGATCTGCTCCAGATGGCCAAGCGAGTTGGCCCGCAATGCGGAGCCGCCGAATACAAAGATCTGTCCGGGGAGAAAAGTCTCACCCTGGAATGCATCACTATCAATGATCGAAGGAGCCATCAAGCCTAATGATGACGACACAGAGGAACTCTCAATGAAAGCACCAATGTCGGTGTCAAAACCGGTGGATCTCGGGCAGGGGGTCCCGAACTGTGCATCTAAGGAGGATGGTAACAAGAGGCAGGGGACACGATGTTTTACCCAGGTTCGGGCCCTCTTGATGGAGGTAAAACCCTACGTCCTGCTTGATTATTCTTGACAATATGAGTAGTACAAGAGTTGATCTACCACGAGATCAGAGAGGCTAAACCCTAGTAGCTAGCCTATGGTATGATTGTATGTTGTCCTACGGACTAAAACCCTCCAGTTTATATAGACACCGGAGGGGGGTAGGGTTACACAGAGTCGGTTACAAGGAAGGAGATCTACATATCTGTATTGCCAAGCTTGCCTTCCACGCCAAGGAAAGTCCCATCTGGACACGGGACGAAGTCTTCAATCTGGTATCTTCATAGTCCAATAGTCCGGCCAAAGGATATAATCTGGCTGTTCGGATACCCCCTAATCTAGGACTCCCTCAATGATGATGGGTTGGATGATATTTATCATGTAATCGAGTTAGTTTTGTTAGGGTTTGATCCCTAGTATCGATTATGTTCTGAGATTGATGTTGCTATGACTTTGCTATGCTTAATGCTTGTCACTATGGCCCGAGTGCCATGATTTCAGATCTGAACCTATTATGTTTCCATGAATATATGGGAGTTCTTGATCCTGTTTTGCAAGTCAATAGTCACCTACTATGTGTCATGATCCGGTAACCCCGAAGTGACAATAATCGGGACCACTCCCGGTGATAACTATAGTTTGAGGAGTTCATGTATTCACTAAGTGTTAATGCTTTGTTCCGGTACTCTATTAAAAGGAGGCATTAATATCCCTTAGTTTCCGATAGGACCCTGCTGCCAGGGGAGGGTAGGACAAAAGATGTCATGCAAGTTCTTTCCATAAGCACGTATGACTATATTCGGAATACATCCCTACATTACATTGATGAACTGGAGCTAGTTCTGTGTCACCCTATGTTATAACTGTTGCATGAGGAATCACATCCGACATAATTATTCATCACTGATCCATTGCCTATGAGCTTTTCACATATTGATCTTTGCTTATTTACTTTTCTGTTGCTACTGTTACAATCACTACAAAACCAATACTGTTACTTTTGCCACCGTTACTGTTACTTCCATATTACTTTGCTACTAAATACTTTGCTGCAGATATTAAGTCTTTCAGGTGCGGTTGAATAGACAACTCAACTGTTAATACTTGAGAATATTCTTTGGCTCCCCTTGTGTCGAATCAATAAATTTGGGTTGAATACTCTACCCTCGAAAACTGTTGTGATCCCCTATACTTGTGGGTTATCACCCCGCACGTGACACCTAGCGATACAAATCATAAAGCAGCAGTCGTCTCGTTCCCCACTCCTTGTTCCCAAGTCATGATTCCTATCCAGTTTAATCTCTTCACATCCCCACCGGTGAGATTGTCCTCGCAGGCCACCGCGATGCTCTTGGGCGCCTCCACTTGGAGCACCGCGGCACACTATGCAGACTGAACGCACCCCTTGGCTTCAACCAAGCTTCCCGCCGAAGGTGTGTTGCTAAGCTGGCTCTGTCTCGTGGCCTGAAGTCACTACTTGAATCAATTAGCACTTTCCCTGTATATTGTTGATGCCTGACTTTGTTGGCACCTCATTTTCTTGTGAATTTGTTCTCATACAAGATGTGGGCTAAAGCAATTTGATATGCCTCCATGTCCGACCTGCCAGGGAGCCGAGGAGCGTAGTCGTGGACAACGAGGAAGAGAGCAGTAGGACGATGCTCCGACGCTTCCGCGATAGAGTGAGCAGGAAGAGTTGCAACGGCGGCGGCGACGACGATGACGGCCGACATGCGAGCTTGGGCGCCGGCGAATGCAGAATGGAATTGGGGATTTGTTAAGCTGAGTGAGCAGGATGAGTGGGGGACAAAAATAGGATTCAACATTGCTTTAAGATTCGGTTGTCTAGGTGTCAGCCGCTGGAGAGGGTCTCACGTCCGGGGGCGTACGACCAGGGTCGTATAAGATTTTTGACTGGAATGGTGGGGCACGATTAGCTTTGTGCGATGGATGGTGTTGATCGCTA
>NC_057812.1:693460069-693541893 GCF_018294505.1 Triticum aestivum
CAAGGACCAACAAGATTCAGGTTCGAATCCTTCTGTCCACGTTTCCCCCACTACCAACAGATTGTGGAGAAGATTGTGGATAAAGCCTAGAACAGATCAGCAAGCCACCCTTGTGCATTCACAAGACTAGCAATCAAGATGCAACGAACTGAAAAAGATCTTAAATTCTAGAGCAAGACTCTATTGAGTAACGCCAAGATCCAATTCCACATTGCAAATGAGGTGACCCTAAGACTGGATGTAGCCCAGGAAAACAGGTGTCTGATGCCGGCTAAATTTAAACTCCGCAAGGTACTGAAACTGAAATCTCTTGGACTCGCAGCAATAGAAAAGACAAGAAAGAGTCAAGCGTCAAGGATAACATGGTTGAAATCAGGTGATTCCAGCACCTGATTTTTCCACGCCAAGATTTGCTCCCTAAGAGAAAAAATTCATTCATTGCTTAAAAAGCCAAGGTTAAACTGTAACAAGCCACGATGAGAAGGAGAAGACCATCGAAGATCATTTTAGCTCCATCCTTAGCATTGCTAAAGCTCAAAAGATAACCCTCCATTGGCATCAGTTGCAACTCCCAACAGGCCAACCTGGGGGCCTTGATAACCCTTTCACAGTCGAGGAAGTCTGGTTGGCAATCAAGGAAAGCCTTTCTGACAAGGTGCCAGGACCCGATGGTTTCATCGACACGTTATTCAAAACCAGCTGGGTACGAAACCACCTCAAAGTTATCCTTTCTGATCGATCTATTCAAGAGTCCGTAGTAAAATCACATGAAGCTATTCTTTCTATTCGATCTATCATAGAGTTCATACTAGAATAAAACCTTCAGACACAAATCAACCAAAACCCTAATGTCACCTAGATACTCCAATGTCACCTCAAGTATCCGTGGGTATGATTATACGATATGCATCACACAATCTCAGATTCATCTATTCAAACCAACACAAAGTACTTCAAAGAGTGCCCCAAAGATTCTACCGGAGAGTCAAGACGAACACGTGTGCCAACCCCTATGCATAGGTTCATGGGCGGAACCCGCAAGTTGATTACCAAAACATACATCAAGTGGATCAATAGAATACCCCATTGTCACCACGGGTATCCCACGCAAGACATACATCAAGTGTTCTGAAATCCTTAAAGACTCAATCCGATAAGATAACTTCAAAGGGAAAACTCAATCCATTACAAGAGAGTAGAGGGGGAGAAACATCATAAGGTCCAACCATAATAGCAAGGCTTGCGATACATCAAGATCGTATCACCTCAAGAACACGAGAGAGAGAGAGAGAGATCAAACACATAGCTACTGGTACATACCCTCAGCCCCGAGGGAGAACTACTCCCTCCTCGTCATGGAGAGCACCAGGATGATGAAGATGGCCACCGGAGAGGGATTCCCCCTCTGGCAGGGTGCCGGAACGGGTCTAGATTGGTTTTTGGTGGCTACGGAGGCTCCTGGCGGCGGAACTCCCGATCTATTGTGCTCCCTGAAGTTTTTAGGGTATATGGACATATATAGGAGGAAGAAGTACGTCAGTGGATCTCCGGGCTGTCCACGAGGCAGGGGGCGCGCCCAGGGGGTGGGCGCGCCCCCACCCTCATGGGCAGTCAGGGACTCTTCTGGTCCATCTCCGATACTACATGGGCTTCTTCTGGTCCAAAAATAAGTTTCTGAAGTTTCATGTCAATTGGACTCCGTTTGATTTTCCTTTTCTGCGATACTCTAAAACAAGGAAAAAAACAGAAACTGGCACTGGGCTATAGGTTAATAGGTTAGTCCCAAAAATCATATAAAATAGCATATAAATGCATATAAAACATCCAAGGTTGATAATATAATAGCATGGAACAATAAAAAATTATAGATACGTTGTAGACGTATCAGCATCCCCAAGCTTAATTCCTGCTCGTTCTCGAGTAGGTAAATGATAAAAACAGAATTTTTGATGTGGAATGCTACCTAACATATTTATCCATGTAGTTCTCTTTATTGTGGCAAGAATATTCAGATCCATAAGATTCAACACAAAAGTTTAATATCGACATAAAAACAATAATACTTCAAGCATACTAACAAAGCAATCATGTCTTCTCAAAATAACATGGCCAAAGAAAGTTATCCCTACAAAATCATATAGTCTGGATATGCTCTATCTTCACCAAACAAAATTAAATCATGCACAACCCTGATGACAAGCCAAGCAATTGTTTCATACTTTTGGTGTTCTCAAACTTTTTCAATGTTCACGCAATACATGAGCGTGAGCCATCGACATATCACTATAAGTGGAATAGAATGGTGGTTGTGGAGAACACAAAAAGGAGAAGATAGTCTCACATCAACTAGGCGTATCAAAGGGTTGTGGAGATGCCCATCAATGTGAGTGAGTAGGGACTGCCATGCAACGGATGCACTAGAGCTATAAGTGTATGAAAGCTCAAAAAGAAACTAAGTGGGTGTGCATCCAACTCGCTTGCTCATGAAGACCTAGGGCATTTTGAGGAAGCCCATCATTGGAATATACAAGCCAAGTTCTATAATGAAAGATTCCCTATAGTATACGAAAGTGACAACATAGGAGATCCCTATCATGAAGATCATGGTGCCATTTTGAAGCACAAGTGTGGTAAAAGGACAGTAGCATTGCCCCTTCTCCCTTTTTCTCTCTTTTTGTGTGGGGGGGCTTCTCTTTTTTTATGGCCTTTTCTTTTTTTTCCGTCCGGAGTCTTATCCCGACTTGTGGGGGAATCATAGTCTCCATCATCCTTTCCTCACATGGGACAATGCTCTAATAATGATGATCATCACACTTTTATTTACTTACAACTCAAGAATTACAACTCGATACTTAGAACAAAATATGACTCTATATGAATGCCTTCGGCGGTGTACCGGGATGTGGAATGACTCATGAGTGATATGTATGAAAGAATTATGAATGGTGGCTTTGCCACAAATACAATGTCAACTACATGATCATGCAAAGCATTATGCCAATGATGGAGCGTGTCATAATAAACGGAATGGTAGAAAGTTGCATGGCAATATATCTCGGAATGGCTATGGAAATGCCATAATAGGTAGGTATGGTGGCTGTTTTGAGGAAGGTATATGGTGGGTTTAAGGTACCGGCGAAAGTTGCGCGGTACTAGAGAGGCTAGCAATGGTGGAAGGGTGAGAGTGCGTATAATCCATGGACTCAACATTAGTCATAAAGAACTCACATACTTATTGAAAAAATCTATTAGTTATCGAAACAAAGTACTACGCGCATGCTCCTAGCGGGGATAGATTGGTAGGAAAAGACCATCAATCGTCCCCGACCGCCACTCATAAGGAAGGCAATCAATAAATAAATCATGCTCCGACTTCATCACATAACGGTTAACCATACGTGCATGCTACGGGAATCACAAACTTCAACACAAGTATTTCTCAAATTCATAACTACTCACTAGCATGACTCTAATATTACCATCCTCATATCTCAAAACAATCATCAAGTATCAAACTTCTCATAGTATTCAATGCACTTTATATGAAAGTTTTTATTATATCCCTCTTGGATGCCCATCATATTAGGACTAATTTCATAACCAAAGCAAATTACCATGCTTTTCTAAAAGACTCTCAAAATAATATAAGTGAAGCATGAGAGTTCAACAATCTCTTCAAAATAAAACTACCGCCGTGCTATAAAAAGATATAAGTGAAGCACTAGAGCAAATGACAAACTACTCCAAAAGATATAAGTGAAGATCAATGAGTAGTCGAATAATTATGCAACTATGTGAAGACTCTCTAACATTTAAGAATTTCAGATCTTGGTATTTTATTCAAACAGCAAGCAAAACAAAAGAAAATAAAATGACGCTCCAAGCAAAACACATATCATGTGGTGAATAAAAATATAGCTCCAAGTAAAGTTACCGATGAACGAAGACGAAAGAGGGGATGTCTTCCTGGGCACCCCCAAGCTTAGGCTCTTGGTTGTCCTTGAATTTAACCTTGGGGTGCCCCACTCCTTATTCCATAGTCCATCAAATCTTTACCCAAAACTTGAAAACTTCACAACACAAAACTTAATAGAAAACTCGTAAGCTCCATTAGCGAAAGAAAACAAAACGCCACTTCAAGGTACTGTAATGAACTCATTCTTTATTTATATTGGTGTTAAACCTACTGTATTCCAACTTCTCTATGTTTTATAAACTCTTTTACTAGCCATAGATTCATCAAAATAAGTAAACAACACATGAAAAACAGAATCTGTCAAAAACAGAACAGTCTGTGGTAATCTATAACTAACGCAAACTTCTGTAACCCCAAAAATTCTAAAATAAATTTCTAGACGTGAGGCATTTATCTATTAATCATCTGCAAAAATAATTAACTAAATAGCACTCTCCAATAAAAAAATGGCAGCAATTCTCGTGAGCGCTAAAGTTTCTGTTTTTTACAGCAAGATCAACAAGACTTTCCCCAAGTCTTCCCAAAGGTTCTACTTGGAAAAAACACTGATTAAAACACAAAACTACATCTAAATAGAGGCTAGATGAATGATTTATTACTAAACAGGAACAAAAAGCAAGGAACAAAAATAAAATTGGGTTGCCTCCCAACAAGCGCTAACGTTTAACGCCCCTATAGCTAGGCATGATGATTTCAATGATGCTCACATAAAGGATAAGAATTGAAACATAAAGAGAGCATCATGAAGAATATTACTAGCACATTTAATTCTAACCCACTTCCTATGCATAGGGATTTTGTCAGCAAACAACTTATGGGAACAAGAATCAACTTGCATAGGAAGGTAAAACAAGCATAGCTTCAAGATTTTCAACACATAGAGAGGAAACTTGATATTATTGCAATTCCTACAAGCATATGTCCCTCCGGCATAATAATTTTCAGTAGCATCATGAATGAATTCAAAAATATAACCATCACATAAAGCATTATTTTCATGATCTACAAGCATATAAAATTTACTACTCTCTACATAAGCAAAATTCTTCTCAATCGGAATATTGGGAGGAAACTCAACAAAATAACTATCATGTGAGGCATAATCCAATTGAAAATTAAAATCATGATGACAAATTTCATGGTTATCATTATTCTTTATAGCATACATGTCATCACAGTAGTCATCATAGATAGCAACTTTGTTCACATAATCAAGTGGAACCTCTTCCGAAATAGTGGATTCATCACTAAATAAAGTCATGACCTCTCCAAATCCACTTTCATCAATATAATCATCATAAATAGGAGGCATGCTTTCATCATAATAAATTTGCTCATCAAAACTTGGGGGACAAAAAATATCATCTTCATCAAACATAGCTTCCCCAAGCTTGTGGCTTTGCATATCATTAGCATCATGGATATTCAAGGAATTCATACTAAAAACATTGCAATCATGCTCATCATTCAAATATTTAGTGCCAAACATTTTAATGCATTCTTCTTCAAACACTTTGGCACAATTTCCTTTCCATCATACTCATGAAAGATATTAAAAAGATGAAGCTTATGAGGCAAACTCAATTCCATATTTTTTTGTAGTTTTCTTTTATAAACTAAACTATTGCTAAAACAATAAACAAAAAGATTCAATTGCAAGATCTAAAGATATACCTTCAAGCGCTAACCTCCTCGGCAACGACGCCAGAAAAGAGCTTGATGTCTACTACACAACCTTCTTCTTGTAGACATTGTTGGACCTCCAAGTGCAGAGGTTTGTAGGACAGTAGCAAATTTCCCTCAAGTGGATGACCTAAGGTTTATCAATCTGTAGGAGGCGTAGGATGAAGATGGTCTCTCTCAAGCAACCCTGCAACCAAATAACAAAGAGTCTCTTGTGTCCCCAACACACCCAATACAGTGGTAAATTGTATAGGTGCACTAGTTCCACGAAGAGATGGTGATACACGTGCAATATGGATAGTAGATATAGGTTTTGTAATATGAAAATATAAAAACAGCAAGGTAACTAATGATAAAAGTGAGCGTAAACGGTATTGCAATGCTAGGAAACAAGGCCTAGGGTTCATACTTTCACTAGTGCAAGTTCTCTCAACAATAATAACATAATTGGATCATATAACTATCCCTCAACATGCAAAAAAGAGTCACTCCAAAGTCACTAATACCGGAGAACAAACGAAGAGATTATGGTAGGGTACGAAACCATCTCAAAGTTATCCTTTCTGATCGATCTATTCAAGAGTCCGTAGTAAAATAACATGAAGCTATTCTTTCCGTTCTATCTATCATAGAGTTCGTACTAGAATAACACCTTAAGACACAAATCAACCAAAACCCTAATGTCACCTAGATACTCCAAAGTCACCTCAAGTATCCGTGGGTATGATTATACGATATGCATCACACAATCTCTGATTCATCTATTCAAACCAACACAAAGTACTTCAAAGAGTGCCCCAAAGATTCTACCGAAGAGTCAAGACGAAAAAGTGTGCCAACCCCTATGCATAGGTTCATGGGCGGAACCCGCAAGTTGATCACCAAAACATACATCAAGTTGATCAATAGAATACCCCATTGTCACCACGGGTATCCCCCGCAAGACATACATCAAGTGTTCTCAAATCCTTAAAGACTCAATCCGATAAGATAACTTCAAAGGGAAAACTCAATCCATTACAAGAGAGTAGAGGGGGAGAAACATCATAAGATCCAACCATAATAGCAAGGCTCGCGATACATCAAGATCGTATCACCTCAAGAACACGATAGAGAGAGATCAAACACATAGCTACTGGTACATACCCTCAGCCCCGAGGGAGAACTACTCCCTCCTCGTCATGGAGAGCACCGGGATGATGAAGATGGCCACCGGAGAGGGATTCCCCCTCTGGCAGTGTGCCGGAACGGGTCTAGATTGGTTTTCAGTGGCTACGGAGGCTTCTGGCGGCGGAACTCCTGATCTATTGTGCTCCCTGAAGTTTTTAGGGTATATGGACGTATATAGGAGGAATAAGTATGTTGGTGGATCTCCGGGCTGTCCACGAGGCAGGGGGCGCGCCCAGGGGGGTGGGTGCGCCCCCACCCTCATGGGCAGCCTGGGACTCAGTGCAAATGGGTCAATCCGTTAGGAGGCGGGGTACAGGTAGAGCCGTAGTGCGGAATGACAACAGTGGATCTGAACAATCTTGGGTACACAGATGAACCATTCGTTTGAGCCAATGATGTGGCACAGGTTTTCTATGTGAAGGACATGTCTACCAAATCGAGAAAAAGAACAGATAAGGAAGCGAATACATCATACGATGAGCCAAAATTCCACATAGTTCTTTCAGGAAAAAGAGACATCGTGGGATTGGAGGGCAAGACAGACTTGTCTGAAGATTATGAAAAGTTTCATGAAATTCCTCCCTTCAAAGTCAAGGCTGACCCAAGCACCCTGTTAAACGTTGAAGATTATCCAGGTTTACGGCGCAATAAGCAAAGGACACGAGCGAAGAAACAATGAAGATTTTCTCTCCACAACTATTATGATGATGCCTTTGATCTAGAATATCACTACAGTTACATGTGAAGAAATGAAATGTCTTTTGTAACAGATGAGTTTTTGTCAGAAACCGTGATACTTCGAAAGAGATTGTCCATTTTGTACACGAAGTGCATCCAGTTTTGTCGTAACCCTCTCAACTTTTTAGCACATGCTATGTGGGTGAAATGATGATACCATGCCAACTTTCAACCTCTTCAGAGTTCATTTGAAGTGCTTTTCAATTTCAAGGTCATTTAGCTCAAAAAATCAATAAATGCATGAGAAATAACAAATGAAGTCAGAAAGGGTTGAAAATTGAAGATGTGGCTTTGAATGGTGCATTTTGAACACACAAAAAGTCTGGAGTTCAAATAAGTTCAAAAAAATGAAATCCCTTTGTAACAGATGACTTTTCGTCTAAAACCCTGATACTTCGAAAGAGATTGCCCGTTTTGTACACGAAGTGCATCTAGTTTTTTCCGTAACCCTCTCAACTCTTTAGAACATGCTATGTAGGTGAAATTATGATACCATGCCAACTTTCAACCTTTTCAGAGTACATTTGTAGTGCTTTTCAATTTCAAGGTCATATAGGTCCAAAAAAATCAGTAAATGCATGAAAAATAACAAATGAAGTCAGAAAGGGTTGAAAATTGATGATGTGGCTTTGAGTGGTGCATTTTGAACAAAATAAAAGTCTGGAGTTCAAATAAGTTAAAAAATGAAATCCCTTTTGAAATAGATGAGTTTTCGTCCAAAACCCTGATACTTCGAAAGAGATTTTCCATTTTGTACACGAAGTGCATCCAGTTTTTGCCGTAACCCTCTCAACTTTTTAGCACATGCTATGTGGGTGAAATGATGATACCATGCCAATTTTCAACCTCTTCAGAGTTCATTTGAAGTGCTTTTCAAGTTCAGGGTCATTTAGCTCAAAGAATAAACTAATATAAAAAAGAATGAACTAGAAAACTTTTATGAAACTCTAATAGCAAAAATAATGAACTAGAAAAATTTAATGCAACTGTAATAGCAAAAGGAATCAACTAAAAAACTTTTATAAACCTCTAGTATTTTTGAAACTAAAATTATATAAAATGTATGCAATTAAAATTATCAAAGTATTTTTTCTTCAAAACATTAATAGAAAAATGAATTTTCATAAAGAAATTTTTTGTTTGAAACTTTATTAATAGGAAACTAAAATAACAATATCTGTTTTTGATTAAAACAAACATTTCAAATAACCTAAAAATTACCAAATTGAATATAATGATAAAACACAGTAATATTAAATAGCAGGAAAAAGAATCAGTCCAAAATCTATTTTTATAGTAAAGTTATTCACAAACTAGTGATTCACACAAATTTCAGAAAATTCAAATTTAAACTATTCAAATTTGAAAACTGATGGCACTAACAGAAAGTTTATAATTTTGTGACCTAAAATAAAAAAGAATCACTGAAAAACAGTAAGTAGAAACAAAAGAAAATAAATAAAGCAAAAAAACAAAACAAAAACACTGGGAAAAAAATAAAAAAATGCCACCTACTGGGCCACCATGTCCCGAATACGACTAGCAACCCAACCATAGGCCAGGATTCAGGCCCGCAAAAGGCCCAGTAGGCCCACAGGCAGATAAAGTGAGTTTAGGCCCGTAAGCCTACATTTGAGAGGAGCTTGAAGTGGTCAGCGCAGCCGCACTTATAAACCACTCCGAGCCCCTCTCAACTAGCGAGGTGCGACTAAACTTTTGGCCGCGGGCAGCACAAGGCCTTTGGTCCTGGTTGGTAGCACCAACCAGGACGAAAGGGGTGCATCGGTACCGGTTCATGGCACCAACCGAGACCAATGCCCCCCTCTAGTCCCGGTTGGTGCCACCAACAGGGACCAAAGGTCTCCTTTTCCTGCCCTTTGGGCTAATGAAAAGAGACCTTTGGTCCCGGTTGGTGGCACCAACCGGGACTAAAGGGGGGCAATCGGGACTAAAGGGCTGGCTATATAAGCCAACACTTGGGAAATTTTCAGCAAGTTCTCATTCTCCCCAACACCGTCGCAGACCTGCGCCCTACGCTGATGCCCTGCTCCTTGTCACTATCGCCCTGCGCCCCGACGCCGACGCCCTGTGCCCCGCCGTCCTCATCGCCCCCGCGCCCTCGCCCTCGCGCCGCGCTGTCCTCGTCGTCGGCCTCGAGCCCGCCGTCCTCGTCGCTGTCGCGCCCTCGCCTTCGCCTGCACCCTCACCCTCACCGGCCTCGAGCCCCCCGAGCCCACTGTCCTCGTCGCCGGCCTCGTCGCCGATCAAGTCATCGCCGTGCGCCCCACAGTGATCCCACCTTCCCATGTCCCCTGCTCCCCATTGCCGTTGTTCCATGGTCGCCGGCCGACAACACTGCGCGTGCTCTATTTTTTAATGTATAAAAGTATATGTTTTTTCATGTATATGTGTATGTGTGTGTATATGTTCATGTATGAGATGAAATAGATAGATAGATAAATTTTCATGTGTATATGTTCATGTATGAGATGTATATGTGCACTTTTGTATACAAACTTCATTTTTTTCATATGTACGAAAAAGTAGAGTGAAAATGAAAACAAACATATAAGAAAAAACAATGAAGAAGGAAAAGAAAACCGCCCGACCCGGCCACCACCGCATTTTCATAAAGTTTTTCTGCCGAGTCCACGTCGCACCGAGCACCCGTGGCGAAGCAAGTATTTTTTCTAAGGTAGTGTTTTTTGTTAAAATGAGGGGCGACATCGTACATGACATGAGGGGGGACGTCGGACATGTCATGAGGGAAAAAGGAAAATAAGAAGAGGAAGAAGGAGGAGAAGAAGGAGAAGAAGAGGGAATAGAGGAGAAGAAAAAATAGGATAGTATATTATCCTATTTTTTTATTCTTCTCCTCTATTCCTTCTTCTTCTCCTCTTTTTGTTCTTCTTTTTTTCTCCTCTATTCCTTCTTCTTCTCCTATTTTTCTTCTTCCTCCTCCTCTTCTTATTTTTATCGTGTATGTCGTTGTCGATATACCCCCTCCCCGATAACTTTGACATGAGGGGGGGGGGTCGATATATCGGCCCCTCCCCGATAACTTTTTTTCCATATCGATATACCCCCTCCCCTATAACTTCGACATGAGGGGAGGTCGATATACCCCCTCCCCGACAACATTTTTTCTAAGTTACTAAGGTAAAATGTTTCTATCGTGCATAGACCAAATTTAGACCACGGGAGCACCCCCCCCCTCTCGAGGACACCCAAACCCTAGAAAAAATGTTGTCGGTCTCCTACCCCGTCCCGCCCCTACCTGATAAACTCTCTCGAGATTTATAAGAGATTTATCAAGAATGCCCCATTATGGATGTGCATAATTAACTTGATCCATATTTTTTCTGATCTCATCTACAATTCTATATGTGCACGTTCTCTTGTGTCAAAGTATTGAAGAAATCCATGGTTTTATAATTAGCCGGAAGTAACAGGTGCATGATGGTATGAAGCTCTCCAAAATTATTCTGGAACGGAGTCCTGATAGGATAATTCACTTTTTGGTATGAAGTTCAGCAAAGGCCTTCCAAATAGGGATATTCAAAAGGCTCTTGCTGAACTTCGTACCAAAAACCGAATTATCCTATCAGGAATCCATTCCAAAATAACTTTGGAGAGCTTCATACCATCATGCACTTGTTATTTCCGGCTAACGATGAAGCCATGGTTTTCTTGAATCCTTTGACACTAGACAACGTGACATATAGAAGGGTAGATGAGATCAGGAAAAATAGGGACCATTTTCTGCACATCCAGAATGGTGCCATTTTGTTTAATCCTAGAACCGTCGAGGCCACCCCAAACCCTGGAAGCGTTGTCTAGGCCACCCCAAACTGTAGAAGCGTCGAGCTAGCTAGGTCTACGTTTGCCACTAATATATCCATCTGTCATGTTTGTATATTAATTGCCATGTTGTAATATTTGGAGAAACTATGGAGCACCGAGACTTGGAAGCAGAACAGTTGTTGGGGGACATAATCCTCGGCTGAGGTGATGTCATGTCGTATCTCAACGACACCGATGGTCTGGAAGGAGAGGGTGAAGTAGGATCCAGTGATTGAACAATGGAGGAGGAAGGACATGATCATGATGTCTCCGGTGACCGAATGCCGGTGGAAGAAGGAGACCGTGATGACGGCTCTGGTGACCGAACACGAAGGAGGAAGCTATTGCAAAGTCCGTCGAGGTATATATATTAATTAATCCTATGCTGACTAGCTATGCATTAATTGTTTTGTTATGTACACATATTAACTCTTCTTTCTTCTTTTCTAGCCCTCCGGATCGAGCCAAACTTCGGTAACGAGAGGAGGCCCGAAGAAAAGGTTGCGCCAGGATGAAAGGCTCATGATCACAGCAATCGCGGGCTATGGCCAACCGATTGAACCCAGCCGGACCAAGGAAGCATTTTCTGCTCAGTGCGGGGTTCTTATTAGGTACATGATCCCGATCAGCATCCACCAATGGAATAAGTCTAAGAACAAAGACCCTCAAGTTCCTTATGTCAACGATAGATAGAAAGATGATCTTTAGACCACGCTGAAGGCAAATTTCACCCTACCGCTAGAGGAGGATCCGGATAAGCCAGTTATAGCGCCATTGGTCAAGGCTCATGCTCTTAAGAAGATGGTAGATCTATCCAGGAGGTGGAAGAATGAGTTGAAATCAACGTATGTCAATAAAGGGAGGACTCCGGAATTCCTCGGCCGATTTGAGAAGATAAGAGATCACTAGCCCGCATTTGTGGCCTACAAGACATCAGAGAGAGTAAGAAGATGCCAGCGACAAACAAGATAAATGCTGCAAAGAAGGAGCATCACCATCGCACGGGGTCAGGTGGCTACCTCAAAGCCCAGCCGTTGTGGGACAAGGCTGAGAATGACCTGATTGCTAAAGGGATCGAACCAGAGACATTGAACTGGCCAGACCGTTCAATGACTTGGTTCTTCGGGGTTGGGGGAACCTTGGACCCTGAAAGAGGGAAGTGCATTTGGATAGAGAAGCAACTTGAAATACCCGTCACGAAGCTTCAGAAGTATATCGCCGCAGCGCAGCAAAGGACGTTTTTTGCCGATAGAGAGAAAGACGAGCTCACAGAGGACCTCGGGAATCCTGAGCACCTTCGACGAACACGAGGCATGCCAGGCTCCGTTGCGTGGAAGGTTGGATTTCCCAGTGCAGGCGGTTACAAAACCCGGGAGAGGAGGCGGAAAGTGGAGTAGAGCGAACTATAGAAGCTGAATGCAAGGGTACGAAAGCTAGATGAACAAGTTGACAGCCAGCGACCGGAGCTACCCCAAAAGCGACCCTGTCATCTTAGCAGAGAAGCAGCATGGCTTCCACCGAGCTCGTTCAGCAGCCTGGCTTCATGGCTCCTAGCTACCCCGTGGATGCTATCATGGAGGCTCAACATTGCCACCTTATGACGCAATGGCAGAACCTCAAAGTCAAGGCGACCGTCGGCTCTGTTGCACCTCTTGAACCCGACGCAACTTTTCACTGTCGTCCGATTCCACAATGCTATGTTGTTGTGATGGTGGATAAAATAACGGAGGGATTTGAAGAGCTCGAGCTTGACCACCCTACCGGTGAAGGGGAGACTCGGTTGGGTCTTGCTCTGCAGACTCCATGTCTATGGCAGAAGGAGCACATCAAGCTTCCGAACTGGACGCCTCCGCCTCCTCCTCCTCCTCCGGCGAGTTAGGGCACTCCACCACCACCACCTCCTCCTCCTCCCCCTCCGGCGAGTGATCAGGGCACTCCACCTCCTTCTCCGGCATGTGAGGGCGGCACTCCGCCTACTTCTCCGCCTACTCCGGCGTGTCCGAGCAGCCCGCCTACTCCTCCGCCTCGTCAGCAACGGCGGAAGCCAGACGCCGCCGCTCCGGCTGCTCCGACGCGTCAGAGCACTCCGCCTCCTTCTACTACTTGTCAGCAGCAACGGAAGAGAGATGCCGCCACTCTGGCCTCTAGCAATACAGCTAGAGGCGGGTGGCAATACAGATTCGGTCCATCTCTCAAGCCTGTAGAGAAGTTACCATACGAGATGACCGAGGAGGAAAACACAAAGATCCGTGAAGCCCAAGTGAAGGACTTCTTTGAAACGCGAAGAGCTATGAAACATCCACCTCCGAATGAGAAGATAGATCTGGTGAAACTGAAGTGCACTATCAATGCCCTGAAGTGACCACCACTGCCTCCACCCAATGACAACCGTGTCCGCTGTCCGCGGTGGTCAGGAACTACTTCAAGTGACAAAAGGTTAGTAGATCGAAGAAGTGGGGAAAAAATTCCCTAGCTCGGAGAACAAGAGAACCAATCGTACCCCCCCTGCTCAAGGTGTCTAGCGACATCGTTGTAAATCTGCAGCAGATGCTGCCCGATACCAATCCTGGTGATGACATGCCCGGCGATGTACATTTTGATACAATGGAGGTGGATGAATTCAAATACCAGTACGGGAAGCCTCTCGTCAAAGATGGAAGTCCTCCTCTAACAACAATGATGTGAAGATTCCATGAATGGTACATGAAAACCTGTCGCGAGTCTGGAAGGATGCTTTGTCTATGAAATTAAATAGGACCACGACTTCATTGGACAAGAACTATTAACTATTGATTTTGACGAGTTTTTCCAGTTCTACAATCTAAAGGCCCTCGACAAATCACTCGTGGCTTGCTACTGTCTGTAAGTACTACTTTCTATAATTAAGTCTCTATATATATAGCTCAGCTATTTCTTACATGTATATATAATTGTCCTCACTATATTATGCAGATTGAAGATCGTCGAATGCAGAAAAGCACGAATCTATGACTTTGGGTTCATTAACACAAATATCATACATGAATGGATGGTTAAAAACAGAGTCACATATACCGAGGACAACTTGCTGCAATCGTTGCTCAAAAATCAAAGCAAAGATAAAATAATCTTTCCTTACAAGTTCAAGTGAGTGTTACTTTCTTGTGCACATTCGGTTTACCTTATTACTCGAGGTTATAGTAATGTAACTGATGAGTTATGCATGCGTGCGCAGCTACCACTTTATTCTCCTAGAGATTAAGCTTGAGCAGGGACTAGTAACCATCTTAGACTCGAGACGAAAAGATCCCCAGGAGTATGCGAACATGACTGAGATGCTCCAGAAGTAAGTTCAATCGACCATTATCGCACCATATCGGCAACTTTGTTCATTTCCTGATATCAAGTAATTATTTTCTTTGTCTGGCAAGGTTTGGAAAGAGTTCACCGCAATTTCTTCGGGACTGCCGGCCGAGCTGAAATTTAAAAACCCGAAAGTAAGTACTACTACCTAGTTCTGCGCATCTTCCATTGATTCTAGCTAGTTTCATCAATACCATTTAGCATGCTTGCTTATTAGTTTGATTGACCTCTATTTCTCGTAAAGTGCTTGTGGCAGGAAGCCGGGAATGATTTTTGTGGATACTACGTTTGCGAGTTCATCTACAACGAGACGGCCAAGAATAAGCGGGCTACTCTGAAAAACAATATGAAGTGCGTAAGCAAAATTATTCACAATTTTATTTTATTACCATCATTTGTGTTGAGTTTCATTCATACACATGTATTGACCCTCTTCTTCAATTTAGATCTGGAAGATGCGGGATGATCTCCTACCATAAGATCACATAAGATCAATTCAAGAAGAAATCGCGGGATTCTTTCTTGACCACGTGATCAATAAATCTAGAGAATACCATGTGGAACTTGACTTCAGATGTTAGGGATTGTAAGAGATCTTATATTGTATATATGTAGCTAGTAGCGTCGGATAGACATACGAAAACTTGTTGTTCGATCAATCTCTCAGAGAAGGAGGAGGTCGATCACTTCTATCTGTATATGTTCATTACGATCTTGTGTACTTAATGGTTTCCTTCATTTGCTTACTAGCTAGCATGTCGCGAGTTCTCTCTATATGTATAGTATGTAGCGTCGACCAAGCACGGAGATAAGAGAGGTCACTTCTCTCTATTAGCTAGCTAACACAATATATGAAACTCCTAAATTAACCCTCCAAAACCCCCAACACTACTAGGAAAAGGGCTAAAGATGGAATTGACACTAATGGCGCACTGTACATGTGGTGCGCCATTATTAAATACTAATGGCGGACCATGTGTTGGTGCGTCATTAGTGTGCAAATACTAATGGCGCACCACATCCACGGTGCACCATTAGTAATTTTTTTTTTTCAAAACTACTAATGGCGCACCGTGGGAGTGGTGGGCCATTACTAGTTGAACTAGTAATGACGCACCATGCCACGGTGCGCCATTAGTAACTTCGCCACCACTTCCACCGAATGCACACCCCCCCGTGGACCGCCTTTTTAGTTTTTTAAAAAAATAAAAAAATGATGGAAATGTAAAAAAAATAAAAGAAAATAAGTTTCCCATGTGATATGTGGTCTAGTTGTTGTGAAAATTTACAAATATGAATTTCGACATTATTTGCGAAATCTCTCGAGAATTTATAAAATGGGCATAACTTTTGCGTACGAACTCGGATGAAAAAGTTTTTTATATGAAAAATCATCTACTCGAAAAGTTACATCCGAATTTAACATATGAAAAATCACCCGTTAAACATTTTCAAAATCCTCAAAAACCTAACAGAAAAAAATATACGGGGCTTTTAAGATCAAAAAAAAGTTAGTAATGGCGCCCCTGCCCGCCTTCAAAATTCAAAATAAATCAAAAAAAAGTTAGTAATGGCGCACCTGCCCGCGGTGCGTCATTACTATGCCATATATATGGCTGGGCGTGGTCCTCTCCTCCTTACCTCTCCATTCTTCTCCTCCACTCCACCTCTCCTCCACTCCATCTCCTCCTCTCCTCCACTCCATCTTCCCTTCTCTCCTCCACCATACTACCTTCCTCCTCTCCGGCGACCTCCTCCTCCTCTCCGGCGACCCCCTCCTCCCTCCTCTCCTCCCCTCTCCCCTCACGGTTTCTCCTCCCTCCTCTTCGGTGAGCTCCTCCTCCCTCCTCTCCGGTGAGCTCCTCCTCCCTCCTCTCCTCCCATCCCCTCATGGTTTCTCCTTCCTCCTCTCCGATGCTCCGGTGAACTCCTCTCCAGCGACCTCGTCCTATCCGGCGACGTAGGCGAGCGCCTCTCCGGTGACCTCCTCCTCCTCCTCTCCGGCAAAAGAACACGACAAAAGAACGTACAAGATCCAAAAACAGGAACAAAATTTGAAATAATATCGTGCCAAAAAACGAGCAAAGAATGGGCAAAAAAAATCACGATCCAGATCCAAATTCAAAATTCAAAAATAGCAATGGCGCACGGTGGGGGTTAGACGGTGCGCCACTACTATTTTCCCGCCTTTAAAATTCAAAAATACTAATGGCGCAGCGGTGGCCTATACTAATGGCGCACCATGGCCTATACTAATGGCGCACCAGTGGTGCACCATTAGTATACCAGATACTAATGGCGCACCAGTGGTGCGCCATTAGTAAAAAATACTAGTGGCGTGATACTAATGGCGCACCAGTGATGCGCCATTAGTAGGCAAAACTGGTGCGCCATTAGTAGCCCTTTTCCTAGTAGTGCACCCCCCCTTAAAAAAACAAAAAACCCAGCCCCTGAACTGCTGAGGCGTGGATGCTTTTTGGTCCCAGTTGGTGTTACCAACCGGGACTAAAGGCTCTCCTGCCTGGGCAAGCCGCAGCAGTCACGTGGAGCCCCATCTGTCCCGGTTCAAAAGTGATCCGGGACTAAAGGTATTGGGCTTTAGTCCCGACCCTTTAGTCTTGGTTCCAGAACCTGGACAAATGGGCCTATGGAACTTGGACAAATGGGCCTTTTTTTACTAGTGGTTGAAAATGTTTGTGAACATCAAAAGTATGAAACAATTGCTTGGCTTGTCATAGGGGTTGTGCATGATTTGCATATTTTTTGTGATGAAGATGGAGCATAGCTAGACTATATGATTTTGTAGGGATCAACTTTCTGTGGCCATGTTATTTTGAGAAGACATGATTATCTTGTTTGTATGCTCGAAGTATTATTGTTTCATGTCAATATTAAACTTTTGTTTTGAATCATACGGATCTGAACATTCATGCCACAATAAAGGAAATTACATGGATTACTATGTTAGGTAGCATTCCACATCAAAAATTCTATTTTTATCATTTACTTACTCGCGGACGAGCAGGAATTAAGCTTGGGGATGATTGATACGTCTCCAACGTATCTATAATTTTTGATTATTCCATGATATTATATTATATTTTTTGGATGTTTTATATGCATTATTATGCTATTTTATATGATTTTTTGGACTAACCTATTAACCTAGAGCCCAGTGCCAGTTTCTGTTTTTCCTTGTTTTAGAGTTTCGCAGAAAAGGAATACCAATCGGATTCCAAACTGAGTCAAAACGGAATGAAACTTTTGTGATGATTTTTCTTGGACCAGAAGACATACAGAGGACTTGGAGTACATGTCAGGGAAGCCACGAGGCACCCACAAGGACGGAGGGTGCGCTTAGGGGGTAGGGCGCGCCCCCACCCTTGTGGGGCCCTCGTGAATCCACCGACCTATTTCTTCTGCCTATATTGATACGTCTCAAATGTAACTATACTTTTTTTATTGTTCGATGTTGTTATATTATCATTCTTGGATGGTTTACAATCATTTTATAGCAACTTTATATCATTTTTTGGGACTAACCTGTTGACCTAGTGCCCAGTGCTAGTTGTTATTTTTTGCTTATTTTTTACATCACAGGAAATCAAAATCAAACGGAGTCCAAACACCGTGAAACTTTTTATGGATTTTTTATGGACCAGAAGACGACCAATGGGCCAGAGCAGCACCTGGGGGGTGCCCCGAGGTGGGCACAACCCACCAGGTGGGTTGTGCCCACCTCGGTGGCCTCCCACACCCCTCTATACCCTATAAATTCCCAAATATTTCAAAAACCCTCGGGGTTAACCTAGATCAGAAGTTCCGCTGCCGCAAGGCTCTATAGCCACCGAAAACCAATCTAGACCCTGTTCTGGTACCCTACCAGAGGGGGAAATCATCTCCGGTGGCCATCTTCATCATCCTGGCGGCCACCATGATGAGGAGGGAGTTGTCCACCCTCAGGGTTGAGGGTTTGTACCAGTAGCTATGTGTTTAATCTGTCTCTCTCTCTCTCTCTCTCTCGTGTTCTTGAGATTTCATGATCTTTATGTATCGCGGGCTTTGTTAATATAGTCAGATCATATGGTGTTTTCCTCTCTCTATCTTGTGATGAATTGATTTTTCCCTTTGAGATTTCGTTTTATCGGATTGAATACTTTTATGGATTTGAGAGCACTTGATATATGTCTTGCATATGAATACTCGTGGTGACAATGGGGTATCATATTGATTCACTTGATACATGTTTTGGCACTCAACTCGCGGATTCCCAAGGTGACATTGGAGTAATCTATGCATAGGGGTTGATGCACATTCTTGTCTTTGTTTCTCCGGTAGAAATCTTGGGGCACTCTTTGAGGTTCTTGATACGCCTCTGTCGTATCTATAATTTTTGATTGTTCCATGCCAATATTCTACAACTTTCATATACTTTTGGCAACTTTTTATACTATTTTTGGGACTAACATATTGATCCAGTGCCCGGTGCCAGTTCCTGTTTGTTGCATGTTTTTTGTTTCGCAGAATATCCATATCAAACGGAGTCCAAACGGGATAAAAACTGACGGAGATTTTTTTGGAATATATATGATTTTTGGGAAGAAAAATCCACGCAGGACGATGCCCGAGGGGGCCACGAGGCAGAGGGGCGCGCCCCTGACCCTCGTGGCCACCCCGTAAGGCAGTTGATGCCCTTCTTTCACCACAAGAAAGCTAATATCCGGATAGAGATCATGTTAAAATTTCAGCCCAATCGGAGTTACGGATCTCCGGGAATATAAGAAACGATGAAAGGTTAGAATCTGGAAACGCAGAAACAGAGAGAGACAGAGAGACAGATCCAATCCCGGAGGGGCTCTCACCCCTCCCACGCCATGGATGCCAAGGACCAGAGGGGAAACCCTTCTCCCATCTAGGGAGGAGGTCAAGGAAGAAGAAGAAAGAAGGCCCCCCCTCCCCTTCTCTTCCGGTGGCGCTGGAACGCTGCCGTGGCCATCATCATCACCGCAATCTTCACCAACAACTTCACCGCCATCATCACCAACTCTTCCCACCTCTATGCAGCGGTGTAACCTCTCTCTTACCCGCTGTAATCTCTACTTAAACATGGTGCTCAATGCTATATATTATTTCCCAATGATGTATGGCTATCCTATGATGTTCGAGTAGATCCGTTTTGTCCTATGGGCTATTTGATGATCAAGATTGGTTTGAGTTGCATGTTTTATTATTGGTGCTGTCCTATGGTGCTATCCATGTCGCGCAAGCGTGAGGGATCCCCGCTGTAGGGTGTTGCAATACGTTCATGATTCGCTTATAGTGGGTTGTGTGAGTGACTGAAACACAAACCCGAGTAAGGGGGTTGTTGCATATGGGATAAAGAGGACTTGATGCTTTAATGATATGGTTGGGTTTTACCTTAATGATCTTTAGTAGTTGCGGATGCTTGCTAGAGTTCCAATCATAAGTGCATATGATCCAAGTAGAGAAAGTATGTTAGCTTATGCCTCTCCCTCATATAAAATTGCAATAATGATTACCGGTCTAGTTATCGATTGCCTAGGGACAAATAACTTTCTCGTAACAAAAAGCTCTTTACTAAAACTAACTTAGTTGTGTCCTTATCTAAAACAGCCGCTACTTTTTATTTACGTAATATTTATTATCTTGCAAACCTATCCAACAACACCTACAAAGTACTTCTAGTTTCATACTTGTTCTAGGTAAAGCGAACATCAAGCGTGCGTAGAGTTGTATCGGTGGTCGATAGAACTTGAGGGAATATTTGTTCTGCCTTTAGCTCCTCGTTGGGTTCGACACTCTTACTTATCGAAAACTATTGCGATCCCCTATACTTGTGGGTTATCAGTTCTTTGTGTTGGATTGAATATTATCTGAATTTTCTTTGGTGTTATTTTAGTATGAACTCTTGGTTACATCGATCGGAAAGAATAGCTTCGTGTTATTTTAGTATGAACTCTAGGATAGATTGATAGGAAAGAATAGCTTTGAGGTGGTTTCGTACCCTACAAACAATTCCGTCTTATGTTCTCTGCTAGATAGGAACTTTGGAGTGATTCTTTGTTGCACATTGAGGGATGGTTACACTACTAGGAAAAACCTTATCAGTAGCGTGGGTTTTTGGACTACCAGTAGCGTAGGTTCCCACGCTACTGCTATGACGCTACAGCTATTTTTTAGCAGTAGCGTGTGTTTTACCCCACGCTACTGCTAAACAGACATACCAGTAGCGCTGGTGCCCCATGCTACTAGTATTTCACAGCCACGCTACTCCTAAAGGAATAGCAGTAGCACTTCTATGATACACCCATGCTAGTAGTAACAAATTAGGATTTAAAAAAAAAGTCTACCTATTTCAGTTTAGACATGCATTTCACAATACGTACATGTTATGCATACAGTCAATCATCAATCGTACATATCTGATGTAGATAATTAACACACGCACACGCGCACACGCATGCACGCGCACGCACACACACACAATATATGCCACACGTCTACGTCGTCGGCGTCGGCGCCTCCACAAGGCCGTGTTGATGGTGTTGATGTCGTTGTCATCGCCCCGCCGCAGCACCATGACGATGTCGTCGCCTTCGTCGCCGCCGTAGCCTTTTGTCGATGTCGATGTCGTCATCATCGTCGCCGCAGCCCCATGTCGATATCGTCTTCGTCGCCGCTGTAGCTTCATGTCTATGTGTTCCCTTCTAGGAACTCACAAATCCTGGAATTAAACAATGAACCAAGACCACTACTAAGAACTCAAAAGAATCTGGAGCATTAGTACAGTATAACAGTAACCTATAGAGCACATAGTAACAATAGTAGAAACAAAAGCATATATCAGCAGCATTGTATATATGAATTATAAGCAGTACCTAACAGACCAATCCTAGAAATTGGGGAAAACCCAACTTAAGAAGGATACAATGCTAGGCATGACCAAATCTTATTATAGATTATGAATCCAAGCTTTTGAGGCAAATTGCAACAAGCAAAGTTTGTGCGCCAAGTTGGAGTAATTCCCAGGTCATTCGCAAGCAAGCAAGCAAGAAGGCATCAGCAACAGTAGATTATTACCAACATTTTACCCTTTAATGTCAGGTCATTTCAAACAGCTTTTGTTTAACATTATTACAACAAGAAAATCTTAAGAAGTTTTCACTTACCAACATTTGGCGTAGGTGTCTAAGGCCCAGCTTTATTGTTCTTAGTCTTTGATTTAGAATTCTTAACAGCTTTTCCGGACACTGGGGTGAGTAGTGGATTGCCAGTAACTCCAGTGGTGACAATCATACAATCACTTGACTCAGCCGCATTATTTTCTTCATGTGTGGCTTTTCTTTTTAGCTGCAGAAGAGGGGACTTGTGTTATATGATGGTAAGATAGACTAGCTGACATCTGGCAAGGATGTCTATCATTAACTCTTTCAGATTTTGGAGAAAATGCATCAGCTCAATCACATACAAAATCCAATGTCCTGACAGCAGAATTCCTGGACAATCTTACATATTCGGTAAAGTCATTTTGAATGCTAAATATTCAGAAGCATCAAAGATAGTTATTTTGAGAATGGAAATATATACCATAACTCGTTGGTTGTTTCTTGTAAGAGTATGTAGATAGAGTACCATCTAGAAAGACTCTCATGGCTCAGTGGTTGTTGCTTGTAATGCTATACAGATAGAGGACCATCCAAAAAGACTAAGCTATCAAAATGTTCCAATGCTCGCCTTAACTTCACTACCAGTTGTTGAAATAATAAAAATAGTAACCATACAAACAAAGTTTGATGGATAAAACTGTAGGACTGCAGCATTGTAGTTGGTATTTTTTTTTTGAAGTAAGGCCTTACTGGGAAGCTGAATCGCATAACATCCTTTATGTGGGCTGATATATTGTAGACCAAAATACACTTGCCATTAGAAATAATGCTATATGAGAAGATACAGTTTTATACCTGAACTATCAACGACATGATCCTTCCATCCCAGTCACGAGTAGTAGATGGACCAGAACCAACTGCTCCAAGCTATCAGCGACGCGAGAATCACAATCGCGCGGACTGCTGCAACATAGGCGTGAATAGAAAATTTTATACCTGAACTAAACTCAAGTTTAGCAGCACTACAATGAACGATAACTGAACTTGACATTACTGAACTAATTGTGCATCTATCTGCTAACATCTAATTTGTTTGTCATACACTAGTACTACGGAACTATAACTGATATCCCAAAGCCTACACTAGTACTACACTTAACTAAAATTGAACTTCGCCATTGCACTTACGAAAATTCAGAAAATGCACTTGGCATAGCTTGCCGCATTACTGCAAATTCAGAAACGAGCAGCTCCAGCGGCGTCCAATAGCAATTGGCCGTCAGTCAGCCACCGGAATCCATGGACGACAGCGCCTCACCGTGACTCCGGCCGGCCACGAATGACGAGCCGACCCGGCGGTCACCAGATCCGCCGCCGCCACAGCTTCTCCTACTGCCGCGCCAGCACTCATCTCCATCCGCGGCCAATCTCCGTAGTGCTCATCTGCCTGGGCACGCGCAGGTGCGGGGTGCTGCTCGTTGGCTAGCGGGCTGACCTGACACTCGGCGGAAGGAACAGGGGGGCGCCTGAATCCCTAGCCGCGGGCAAGGGTGCAGACCTTGAGCGCATGGATCTAGACGAAGGGGAGGGCGGGGCGGAGTTTGGGGGCATGTTGCATGCGGCCCGAGATCGCCGGAACCGGCCGGCATGGGTGATACGTCCATTTTGCATCATGCTTTTATATCGATATTTATCACATTATGGACTGTTATTTCACTTTATGTCACAGTACTTATGGCTATTCTCTCTTATTTTACAAGGTTTACATAAGGAGGGAGAATGCCGGCAGCTGGAATTCTAGTCTGGAAAAGGAGCAAATATTAGAGACCTATTCTGCGCAACTCCAAAAGTCCTGAAACTCCACAGAACGTCTTAAAAAAATCCACACCAAAGATGAAGGCCAGGGGGCCCACACCCAGCTCACGAGGGTAGGGGGCGCGCCCCCCTACCTCGTGGGCCCCCTGGTGGCTCTCCGATGCCCATCTTCTCCTATATGAGGTCTTTCATGAGAAAAAAATAAGGAGGAACTTTTCGGGACGAGACTCCGCCGCCACGAGGCGGAACCTTGGCGGATCCAATCTAGAGCTCCGGCAGAGCTGTTCTGCGGGGGATACTTCCCTTCGGGAGGGGGAAATCATCACCATCGTCATCACCTACGCTCCACTCATCGGGAGGGAGAAATCTCCATCAACATCTTTACCAGCACCATCTCATCTCCAAACCCTAGTTCATCTCTTGTATCCAATTCTTGTCTCAAAGTCCGGGATTGGTGCTAGTAGGCTGCTAGTAGTGTTGATTACTCCTTGTAGTTGATGCTAGTTGGTTTATTTGGTGGAAGATCATATGTTCAGATCCTATATGCATATTATTACCCCTCTGATTATGAACATGAATATGCTTTGTGAGTAATTACGTTCGTTCCTGAGGACAAGGGAGAAGTCTTGCTATGAGTAGTCATGTGAATTTGGTATTCGTTTGATATTTTGATAAGATGTATGTTGTCTAGCCTCAAGTGGTGTTATGTGAACATCGACTACATAACACTTCACCATTATTTGGGCCTAGAGGAAGGCATTGGGAAGTAATAAGTAGATGATGGGTTGCTAGAGTGAGAGAAGCTTAAACCCTAGTTTATGCGTTGCTTCATAAGGGGCTGATTTGGATCCATATGTTTCATGCTATGGTTAGGTTTACCTTAATACTTTTGTTGTAGTTGCGGATGCTTGCAATAGAGATTAATCATAAGTGGGATGCTTGTTCAAGTAAGAACAACACCCAAGCACCGGTCCACCCACATATCAAATTATCAAAGTATCGAACGCGAATCATATGAACGTGATGAAAACTAGCTTGACGATATTCCCATGTGTCCTCGAGAGCGCTTTTCCTATTATAAGAGTTTGTTCCGGCTTGTCCTTTGCTACAAAAGGATTGGGCCACCTTGCTGCACTTTATTTACTTTTGTTACTTGTTGCTCGTTACAACCTATCTTATCACAAAACTATCTGTTACCACTTATTTCAGTACTTGCAGAGAATACCTTGCTGAAAACCGCTTATCATTTCCTTCTGCTCCTCATTGGGTTCGACACTCTTACTTATCGAAAGGACTATGATAGATCCCCTATACTTGTGGGTCATCAAGACTCTTTTCTGGCACCGTTGCCGGGGAGTGTAGCGCCTTTGATAGGTGGAATTTGGTAAGGAAAAATTTATATAGTGTGCTAAAATTTACTGTCACTTGTTGCTATGGAAAGTAATTCTCTGAGGGGCTTGTTTGGGGTATCTTCACCCCGACCAGTAGAGCAAAGAGTTGCTCCTCAACCTACTGAACCTATTGAAAATGAAATTCCTTGTGAGTAGAAAAACTGCTAGCTATTCCTTTTACAGGAGATGGAACAAAGCATCCTGATGAGCACTTAATATATGTGGATGAAGTTTGTGGATTATTTAAGCTTGCAGGTATACCCGATGATGTTGCTAAGAAGAAGGTATTCCCTTTATCTTTGACGGGAGACGCATTGATATGGTATAGGCTATGTGATGATATGAGATCATAGGACTATAAAAGATTTAAGCTGGAATTCAGATGGAATTTATTGGATAGAATTAAACGCAACTCTGAAGATTGGGACCTCGACGAAGGTAAGGAGTCAGGTATGACACCTAAGTTTGATTGTTTTAAATCTTTTATGGATACCGATATTTTCCGTAAGTTTAGCACTAAATATGGACTTGACTCTGAGATAGTAGCTTCTTTCTATGAATCTTTTGCTACTTATGTTGATCTCCCTAAGGAGAAGTGGTTTAGATATCATCCTCCCATAGAAGTAAAAGTAGCTACACCTATTAAAGTTGAAGAAAAGACTGTCACTTATAATGATCCTATTGTTCCTACTTCTTATATTGAGAAACCACCTTTCCCTGCTAGAATAAAGGATCATGCTAAAGCTTCAACTGTTGTTTGTAAAAGCAATATTAGAACTTATACACCTCCTAAGCAAGTTAAAGTAGAACCTAATATTGCTATTGTTAAAGATCTCTTGTCTGATAATATTGATGGGCATGTTATTCAGTTCGAAGGTGAAACTGTTAGAATTGCTAAACCTTGTGCTAAAGATAAACATAGACCTGTGGTAGGCGTGCCTGTTATTTCTGTTAAAATAGGAGATCATTGTTATCATGGCTTATGTGATATGGGTGCAAGTGCTAGTGTTATACCACATACTTTATACGAATAAATTAAGAATGAAATTGCACCTGTTGAGTTAGAAGATATTTATGTTACTATTAAACTTGCCAATAGAGATACTATTTCACCAATTGGAATTGTTACAGATGTTGAAGTCTTGTGTGGGAAAACTAAATATCCTGCTGATTTTCTTGTTCTTACTTCTCCGCAAGATAGCTTTTGTCCCATTATATTTGGTAGACCCTTCTTAAATACTGTCAATGCTACCATAGATTGCACAAAGAATGTTGTTACTGTTGGCTTGGATGATATGGTTCATTAGTTTAATTTCTCTAAATTTAGTAAACAACATCGTGAGGAAGAATTACCTAGTAAGGATGAAATTATTGGTCTTGCTTCTATTGCCGTACCTCCTAGTGATCCTTTAGAACACTATTTGCTAGACCATGAAAATGATATGTTCATGAATGAAAGAAGGGAAATATATGAAGTATTCTTTAAACAGGAACCTATTCTGCATCACAATTTGCCTGTTGAAATTTTAGGGGATCCACCTCCACCCAAGGGTGATCCCGTGTTTGAGCTTAAACCTTTGCCTGATAATCTTAAATATGCTTATCTTGATGAAAAGAAGATATATCCTGTTATTATTAGTGCTAACCTTTCAGAGCATGAAGAAGAAAGATTATTGAAAACTCTGAAGAAGCACCGTGCTGCTATTGGATATACTCTTGATGATCTTAAGGGCATTAGTCCCACTCTATGTCAACATAAAATAAATTTGGAAGCAGATGCCAAACCAGTTCGTGATCCTCAACGACGTCTGGATCCTAAAATGAAAGAAGTGGTAAGAAAAGAAATACTAAAGCTTCTAGAGGCAGGTATAATCTATCCCGTCGCTAATAGTGAGTGGGTAAGTCTTGTCCATTGTGTCCCTAAGAAGGGAGGTATTACTGTTGTTCCTAATGATAAAGATGAATTGATTCCACAAAGAATTATCACAGGTTATAGGATGGTAATTGATTTCCGCAAATTAAATAAAGCTACTAAGAAAGATCATTACCCCTTACCTTTTATTGATCAAATGCTAGAAAGATTATGCAAACGTACACACTATTGCTTTATAGATGGTTATTCTGGTTTCTCTCAAATACCTGTGTCGGCTAGAGATCAAACAAAGACTACTTTTACATGCCCTTTTGGTACTTTTGCTTATAGACGTATGCCTTTTGGTTTATGTAATGCACCTGCTACCTTTCAAAGATGCATGATGGCTATATTCTCTGACTTTTGTGAAAATATTTGTGATGTTTTCATGGACGATTTTTCCGTCTATGGTTCCTCTTTTGATGATTGCTTGAGCAATCTTGATCAAGTTTAGCAGAGATGTGAAGAAACTAATCTTGTCTTGAATTGGGAAAAGTGCCACTTTATGGTTAATGAAGGTATTGTCTTGGGGCATAAAGTTTCTGAAAGAGGTATTGAAGTTGATAAAGCCAAGGTTGATGCTATTGAAAAGATGCCACGTCCCAAGGACATCAAAGGTATAAGAAGTTTCCTTGGTCACGCTGGATTTTATAGGAGGTTCATCAAGGACTTCTCAAAAATTCCTCGGCCTCTGACTAATTTATTGCAAAAAGATATACCATTAGTCTTTGATGATGATTGTGTAGAAGCATTTGAGATACTTAAGAAAGCATTAGTCTCTGCACCTATTGTTCAGCCACCTGATTGGAATTTACCCTTTGAAATTATGTGTGATGCTAGTGATTATGTTGTAGGTGTTGTTCTAGGGCAAAGAGTTGATAAGAAATTAAATGTTATTCATTATGCTAGTAAGACTCCAGACAATGCTCAAAGAAATTATGCTACTACTGAAAAAGAGCTTTTAGCAGTTGTATTTGCTTGTGGTAAGTTCAGATCTTATATTGTTGATTCTAAAGTAACTATTCAAACGGATCATGCTCCTATTAAATACCTTATGGAAAAGAAAGATGCTAAACCTAGACTTATTAGATGGGTTCTCTTGCTACAAGAATTTGATTTGCATATTGTTGATAGAAAGGGAGCTGAGAACCCCGTTGCAGACAATTTGTCTAGGTTAGAAAATATTCTTAATGACCCACTACCTATTAATGATAGCTTTCCTGATGAACAATTAAATGTTATAAGTACTTCTCGTAGTACTCCATGGTATGCTGATTATGCTAATTAGATTGTTGCTAAGTTTATACCACCTAGCTTCACATACCAACAAAAGAAAAAGTTCTTCTATGATTTGAGACATTACTTTTGGGATGACCCGCATCTTTATAAAGAAGGAGTAGGTGGTGTTATTAGACGTTGTGTACCTGAGCATGAACATGAACAAATCCTACGCAAGTGTCACTCCGAGTCTTATGGAGGACACCACGCTGGAGATAGAACTGCACATAAGGTATTGCAATCTGGTTTTTATTGGCCTACTCTCTTCAAGGATGCCTGTAAGTTTGTCTTGTCTTGTGATGAATGTCAAAGAATTGGTAATATTAGTAGACGTCAAGAAATGCCTATGAATTATTCTCTTGTTATTGAACCGTTTGATATTTGGGGCTTTAATTATATGGGACCTTTTCCTGCCTCTAATGGATACACACATATTCTAGTTGTTGTTGATTACATTACTAATTGGGTAGAAGCTATTCCAACTAGTAGTGTTGATCATAACACTTCTATTAAAATGCTTAAGGAAGTTATTTTCACGAGGTTTGGAGTCCCTAGATATTTAATGACTGATGGTGGTTCACACTTTATTCATGGTGCTTTCCATAAAATGCTTGCTAAATATGATGTTAATCATAGAATCGCATCTCCATATCACCCACAGTCTAGTGGTCAAGTAGAGTTGAGCAATAGAGAGCTCAAATTAATTTTGCAAAAGACTGTTAATAGGTCTAGAAAGAATTGGTCTAAGAAACTTGATGATGCATTATGGGCTTATAGAACTGCATACAAAAATCCTATGGGTATGTCTCCGTATAAAATGGTTTATGGAAAAGCATGTCACTTACCTCTCAAACTAGAACATAAGGCATATTGGGCTATTAAAGAGCTTAACTATGATTTTAAACTTGCTGGTGAGAAGAGGTTATTCGATATTAGCTCACTTGATGAATGGAGAACCCAAGCTTATGAAAATGCCAAGTTGTTTAAAGAAAAAGTTAAAAGATGGCATGACAAAAGGATACAAAAGCGTGAGTTTAATGTAGGTGATTATGTATTGCTATACAACTCTCGTTTAAGATTTTTTACAGGAAAACTTCTCTCTAAATGGGAAGGCCCCTATGTTATCGAGGAGGTCTATCGTGCCGGTGCCATAAAAATCAACAACTTCGAGGGCACAAATCCGAAGGTGGTAAATGGTCAAAGAATTAAACATTATATCTCAGGTAATCCCATAAATGTTGAAACCAATATTATTGAAACCGTAACACCGGAAGAATACATAAGGGACACTTTCCGGAACGTTTCAGACTCCGAAAAGGAATAGGTATGTGGTACGGTAAGTAAACCGACTCCAAAACAATTTTAAGGCAATATTTCTCCGTTTTGGAATATTTAGAAAAATAGAAAAATAAGTAGCAGTCCGGGAAGGACACGAGGGACCCACGACGGTGGTGGGCGTGCCCTACCCCCTGGGCGCGCCCCCTACCTCGTGAGCACCTCGTGTGCCTTCCGGACTCCGTTTTCTTGCACGATACGTATTTTGGTCGGTAAAAATTCATTATATATTCTCCCGAAGGTTTTGACTCCCGTATCACGCAAACCTCCTCTGTTTTCGTTTTGAGCTGTTTTCTGTCAGGGTTTTCCAGGCTAGGCATCATGTCGTCTCCCTCCTCCAACAATGGTGACAACGATGCTTGGCTAATGAAGATAGATCTGAAGAGGGAAGAACCCACGAAGGTCAACAAGGATGAAAGGATCAAGAAGGCCACGGAGGATCAAGCTCCAGCAGCAAAAGACACCCTTCAAATTGATCATAACCTTCTTACCCCAACTGAGATCGAAGCTTTCAAGATGATTGAGTTAGCTCGTGTTCAAAACAAGTATCTCACACAAGAAAAATATTTTGTTGAAGGAGCATATTGTCGCACTCAAGGGCATTATTCGCAAGCTGGAGGACCTCTTACGCTCGATGTGCGATTGTCCAACACCTCCACCTTCTTCACCGACCAAGGAGATATAATCACATGGGTATGGGCACTCCCCTTGGCAACTGCCAAGCTTGGGGGAGGTGCCCCGGTATCGTATCACAATCACAACTCCTATCTTTACCATTTTTCTTAGTTCGATCCTATTAGTAGTATCTTGATCTAGTAGAATAAAGTTTATGACATGATCTAGTTTTGAGTTTTGCTTTATGATCTCTCAATGTAATCGAGTCCGTGAGCTATATATAATAAAGGTTAGTGTTGAGTCAAGGGCTTGATTATTTTGCCATGATCTTGGGTGAATAAAAGAAAAGAGAAAAAAATAATAAAAAGAAACAAAAAGTTCATATTGATCTTATTGAGAGTAATGACTTCACATAGAAAGAGTATGATGATTAAAAGTTGTTGGGAGTTGGCAAACATAGCTTTGGTCATTGTTGCAATTAATAGGAAGTAATAAGGAAAGAGAGGTTTTCACATATAGATATATTATCATTGACATCTTTTATGATTGGGAGCACTCATAAAATATGACATGCTAAAGAGTTGATGTTGGACAAGGAAGACAACGTAATGAGTTATGTATTTCTTATATCTGAGATAAAGTATGTTGTCATGGATCCTCTAACTTGTTGAGCTTGCCTTTCCCCCTCATGCTAGCCAAAGTCTCAGCACCAAGTAGAAATACTACTTGTGCTTCCAAATACCCTTAAACCAGTTTTGCCATGAGAGTCCACTATATCTACCTATGGATTGAGCAAGATCCTTCAAGTAAGTTGTCATCGGTGCAAAGCAATAAAAATTGCTCTAAATGTGTATGATTGATTGGTGTGGGAGAAATAAGCTTTATACGATCTTGTGATGTGGAAGTAATAAAAGCGACGGACTGCATAATAAAGGTTCATATCGCAAGGGGCAATATAAAGTGACGTTCTTTCGCATTGATATTTTATATATCCAACCATAAAAGCGCATGGAAACCTCTGCTTCCCTCTGCGAAGGGCCTATCTTTTATTATTATCTTCTACCTTATGCAAGAGTCATGGTGATCTTCACCTTTCCTTTTTCATTTTATCCTTTGGCAAGCTCAGCATGTTGGAAAGAACATGATATATATATATATATATAATTGGATGTAGGGGAGCATGAACCATTATTGTTGACATTACCTTTGAGGTAAAAGGTTGTGGGGCAAAACTATAAGCCCCTATCTTTCTCTGTGTCCGATTAAAACTCCGTAACCACAAGTATCGCGTGAGTGTTAGCAATTATGGAGGACTAAATGATAGTTGAGTATGTGGACTTGCTTTCTAGCTCTGACATAGACTCTTTCCGATGTTATGATAAATTGCAATTGCTTCAATGACTGAGATTATAGTTTGTCGGAGCCCAATAAGGTTTATGATTTATACTTTTGCATTGTGAATAGATCATCACTTGAATATCAGTAATCATATGATAGAAGCTATATATGTTGCTGTTATGAGAATAATCATGATGCCTTCATGTCTGTATTTTATTTTTATCGACGCCTCTACCTCTAAACATGAGGACATATTTATTGTTATCGGCTTTTCGCTTGAGGACAAGCGAGGTCTAAGCTTGGGGGAGTTGATACATCCATTTTGCATCATGCTTTTATATCGATATTTATCGCATTATGGACTGTTATTTCACTTTATGTCACAATACTTATGGCTATTCTCTCTTATTTTACAAGGTTTACATAAGGAGGGAGAATGCCGGCAGCTGGAATTCTGGTCTGGAAAAGGAGCAAATATTAGAGACCTATTCTGCGCAACTCCAAAAGTCCTGAAACTCCCCGGAACGTCTTAAAAGAAATAAAAAAAATCCACGCCAAAGATGAAGGCCAGGGGGCCCACACCCTGCTCACGAGGGTGGGGGCGCCCCCCCTAGGGCGCGCCCCCTACCTCGTGGGCCCCCTGGTGGCTCTCCGCCGCCCATCTTCCCCTATATGAGGTCTTTTGGTGAGAAAAAAATAAGGAGGAACTTTTCGGGACGAGACTCTGCCGCCACGAGGCGGAACCTTGGCGGATCCAATCTAGAGCTCCGGCAGAGCTGTTCTGCCGGGGATACTTCCCTCCGGGAGGGGGAAATCATCACCATCATCATCACCAACGCTCCTCTCATCGGGAGAGGGAAATCTCCATCAACATCTTCACCAGCACCATCTCATCTCCAAACCCTAGTTCATCTCTTGTATCCAATTCTTGTCTCAAAGTCCGGGATTGGTGCTAGTAGGTTGCTAGTAGTGTTGATTACTCCTTGTAGTTGATGCTAGTTGGTTTATTTGGTGGAAGATCATATGTTAAGATCCTATATGCATATTATTACCCCTCTGATTATGAACATGAATATGCTTTGTGAGTAATTATGTTCGTTCCTGAGGACAAGGGAGAAGTCTTGCTATGAGTAGTCATGTGAATTTGGTATTCGTTTGATATTTTGATAAGATGTATGTTGTCTAGCCTCTAGTGGTGTTATGTGAACGTCGACTACATAACACTTCACCATTATTTGGGCCTAGAGGAAGGCATTGGGAAGTAATAAGTAGATGATGGGTTGCTAGAGCGATAGAAGCTTAAACCCTAGTTTATGCGTTGCTTCGTAAGGGGCTGATTTGGATCCATATGTTTCATGCTATGGTTAGGTTTACCTTAATACTTTTGTTGTAGTTGTGGATGCTTGCAATAGAGGTTAATCATAAGTGGGATGCTTGTTCAACTAAGAACAACATCCAAGCACCGGTCCACCCACATATCAAATTATCAAAGTATCGAACGCGAATCATATGAACGTGATGAAAACTAGCTTGATGATATTCCCATGTGTCCTCGGGAGCGCTTTTCCTATTATAAGAGTTTGTTACGGCTTGTCCATTGCTACAAAAGGATTGGGCCACCTTGCTGCACTTTATTTACTTTTGTTACTTGTTGCTCGTTACAACCTATCTTATCACAAAACTATCTGTTACCACTTATTTCAGTACTTGAAGAGAATATCTTGCTGAAAACCGCTTATCATTTCCTTCTGCTCCTCGTTGGGTTCGACACTCTTACTTATCGAAAGGACTACGATAGATCCCCTATACTTGTGGGTCATCAATGGGCGGTGGCGACGGCGACGAAAACATGGGGGAGAGGAGGTCGACCGAGAGCCAGGGGCACGGTGGGGGTGAGATTTGTGTGAGAAGAGTTTTTTTTAATCTGGTCGCTTGGCATGTGGAGGCAGTGGACATGCTGAGTAGTAGCGTGGGTATATCGCCTGCGCTATAGCTATTCACTTAGTAGTAGTGTAGGATTTACTACCCGCGTTACAAATATTTTTTGATCTGGTGGTGTGGTGTGGCACACTTAGTAGTAGCGTGCCCATAAAAAACCAACGCTGCTGCTATGCCATACTAGTAGCGCGCTTTGTACCAAGCGCTACTGGTAATTACCAGTAGCGTGGGGACACAAAAAAACACTACTGGTAAACTTCTATGTATAAGCATTTTCCTAGTAGTGTTGTATGATCCAATTATATTAGCACTGTTGAGAGATTGCACTAGTGAAAGTACGGACCCTAGGCCTCATTTTCAAGCATCGCAATACCGTTTTTGTTCCCGTTTACTATTTTCTACCTTCCTATTTTTGTTTATTCGGATTATAAAAAGATATTTCTACCATCAATATTACACTTTTATCACCATCTCTTCTCTGAACTAGTGCACCTATACAAATTATCATTGTATTTGGTGTGTTGGGGACACAAGAGACTTTTTATTATTTGGTTGCAGGGTTGTTTGAGAGAGACTATCTTGATCCTACAACTCGCATGGATTGATAAACCTTAGGTCATCCACTTGAAGGAAAATTGCTACTGTCCTACAAAACTTTGCGCTTGGAGGCCCAACACGTGTCTACAAGAATAAAGTTGCGTAGTAGACATCAAGCTCTTTTCTGGCGCCGTTGCCGGGGAGGTGAGTGCTTGAAGGTAGTAGACATCAAGCTCTGTTTATCACTAGTTTGGTTTATAAAACAAAACTACAAAAAAAAATGGAATTTAGTTTGCATCATATTATTCGTCTTTATAATGTATTTTCTGCAAATGATGGAAAGGAAAATTGTGCTCAATTGATAGAAGAAGAATTCAATAAAATGTTTGGTATAAATGATGAGCATGATTGCAATGTTGTTAGTATGAATTCTTTGAATATCCATGATGCTAATGATATACAGAGCCATAAGCTCTGGGTGATATGTTTGATGAGGATGATATTTTTAGTCCCCAATATTTTATGTGCAAATTTGTTATAATGATTGCATGCCTCCTATTTATGATTATTATATTGATGAAAGTGGATTTGGAGAGGTCATGACTTTATTTAGTGATGAATCCACCATTTTGGATGAGGCTTCAATTGACTATGATAACAAAGTTGCTACCTATGATGATTCTGGTGATGACATGTATGCTATAAAGAATAATGATAACCATGAAACTTGCCATCATGATTTTAATTTTCACTCTCATGATATTTATTTTGTTGAGTTTGCTCCCACTCCTATTGATGAGAAAAAAAATTCTTATGTGGATAGTAATAAGTTTTCTATGCTTTTGTGTCATGAAAGGAATGCTTTATGTGATGGTTAAATTGTTGAATTTCTTCATGATGCTACTGAAAATTATTATGAGGGAGGAACATACGCTTTTACATATTGCAAAAATATTGAGTTTCCCCTCTATGTGTTGAAAATCTTGAAGTTATGCTTGTTTTGCCTTCCTATGCTAGTTGATTCTTGTTCCCATAAATTGTTTTCTCACAAAATCCCTATGCATAGGACGCATGTTATACTTAAATGTGCTAGCCATATGCTTCATGATGCTCTCTTTGTGTTTCAATTCTTATCTTTTATGCGAGCATCATTGAAATCATCATGCCTAGCTAAAAAGCATGAAAGAAAAGCGCTTGTTGGGAGACAACCCAACACTTTTACCTACTGTTTTTGTGTGTTCACATGATTAGGCTACTGCAGTAATCATGTTTTATTGCTTTTGTTCCAATAAAGTGCCACGGAAGACCTTTGGGATGGCTTACGGTGATAGTTGATTTGATCTTGCTGAAAAACAGAAACTTTTGCGCTCAGGAAAACAATTCTCAGTTTTTAACAGAAGAGTGATAAAATTCTGATTCTTTTTGAAGAAAATTAATAGACAAGTTACCCAGGTTTTACTATTTTTACAGAACTTTTGAAGTAGTAGAAGTATGGTTGGAGTACAGATTACTACAGACTGTTCTATTTTTGACAGATTCTGTTTTTAATGCATAGTTTGCTTGTTTTCTAATTTCCATGGATTATATTGCTCAATATTAATTGGGAAATGATATTCTACATTAGGAATCATGTGATAACAATTATGAATCTTGTCTTTGACAGTACCAAAAGTGAAATGGTTTGCTCTTTATCATACTAACCTATCTCACAAAGTTCCGTTTAGTTTTGTGGGATTGAAGTTTTCATGTTTGGGGTGAGATGTCGATATGAGGAGAATAAAGAGTGACAAGAACCTAATATTGGGGATGCCCATGGCACCCCAAGGTAATATTCAAGGGAGATCTAAGCAGCTAAGCTTGGGGATCCCTGAAAGGCATCCCCTCTTTCGTCTTCAACATTATCGGTAACCTCACTTGGAGCTATGTTTTCATTCGTCACATGATATGTGTTTTAATTGGAGCATCATTTTATTTTGTTATGATTTGCTTTCTGTTATTTATAATAATTTTTTGCATCTTTTATTTCAATAAAAGTGGCAATGGTAGCCTTTGGCATGCTTATTTTGCAAGTATACATGTTGCTGTTTGAAAACAGAAAGTTTACCGCTGTTGCAAAAATTCCCTAGAAAAGTCAGATTGTGATAAAATGTTGAAACTTTTTGGAAAATGATCTCTGATAAAATTTATACAGTTTGTCAAATTTTCATAACTTTTGGATTTAGGGAAGTATTGATACTCTTGCATTCTTTACAGACTGTACTGTTTTGGCAGATTGCTGTTATGTTTGCATTGTTTACATATGTTTGCTTGTTTAATGATTCTATTTGAGGATAGGAGTATTAAATATGCAGAGGCATTTAGTGTGCAATGTTGAATAATAATTTTAGTTATTTGCTACAATAGAGAATGATAAGGTTTTTGCATTGGTTTATACTAACTTATCTCACGAGTCCTTGTTGACTTTTGTGTGGATGAAGCTTTTGAGATTTAGGAAAACTGTGATATGAGAAGAATTAATATTTCAAGAAGTCTCAAGCATCTAAGCTTGGGGATGCCCCGGTAGGCATCCCACCTTTATTCTTCAACAGTTATCGGTTAGTATCGGTTGAGCCTAAGTTTTTGCTTCTTCACATGAGTTGTGCTATTCTTGAAATGTCATTTTATTTTCATTTTCCTTGTTGTTTTAATAAAATACTTAGATCTTAAAGTTTTTAAATAAAATAGAGTCCTCAAATAGTTGCCGGGGAGGCTAGGTAAGCGGCACTCACATCCCGTCAACGAAGCACTTTCCTATCGAATTGCTCTAGTGCTTCACTTATATCTTTTTGAGCACGATGTGCTTTAGTATTTTTGAATAAATTCTCTCTTGCTTCACTTAATTTAATTTGAGAGAAAGTAATATTATGCTCATGATCTTCACTTATATTTGTTTGAGCTTATCAAAAGCAACACATGAAAATTAGTCCCAAAGTGATAGATATCCAAGAAGGATATAATAAAAACTTTCATGAAGATCATTGGACAAAATAAACTTGATTCCTTGTAATAGTTTTGAGATATGATGATGTGATATGTGAGTCATGTTGATTAGTAATTATACTTTAGTAAGAATAATGGTGTTAAGGTTTGTGATTCCCTATGAAAGTACGAAAGTCAATAGTTGTGCAATGAAATTACATCCTACTAGTGGTGCATTATTCGGTCAATATTATGCTCAATGCTCGCTTATGAGATTATTCGTTTCTTGGTTGGTCGCTTCTCAATCTTTTGCTAACCTTCATTTTGCACTAAGTATGATTACTACTTCAGCATCTGAAATCCTTTAAACCAGTTTTGCCACATGAGTCCACTATACCTACCTATATGCGGTATTCGTTTGCCCTTCTCAACAAATTTGTATGTGCCATCTCTAATTTTCAAAATAAATTTCTCTTTTGTGTGCTCATACCGCTCGCGAGGCGGTGAGGGGTAGCCAATATTTTCCATGCTAGATATGTTATTCTCACGATGAATGTTTATTCACTTGTTATTGCACGAGAATAAGGCAAAGGTATTATGGATACCCAATCACGAAATGAAAAATGAATTTAGTTTATGTTGTCAAATAATAAATTCCTTGAAAAGTGTTGGTATGGAGGGAACCCATGGATACGGTTAGCCATGGAAAGTGAAAGTATGGTTGAAAAAGGAATAAACTTTATTTTCTGTTTGGGAACCGCCTATGATATATCTAGCATGGAAAGTTTCGGGAGCTCTAAGTCGTTTTCGTTGGTGAGAAAAGTATGCCTCTCAAAAATGTTTTTATCTCTACATTTTTGCTTCGAGCTCTGGCACCTCTACAAATCCCTACTTCCCTCTGCGAAGGGCATTTCTTTTACTTTATGCAATTTTTATTTTTAATTTCACTCTCCATATTCTCTTATAAAGCACCAACCAGGGGACACTATGATCGTACTTGAGCATTGGGTGTAGTTAATATGTGAGTGTGTTTCATGAATGGATCAATGGTTGAGCATGATGGGCTAGGGATAACTTATTTTAGCGTTGATATTTTGAAAGACATGGTTGCTTGTTGATATGCTTGAGTACTTAAGTCTCACGTCAAAACTAGACTATTGCTTTGAACAATATAAAAGTCCAAATGTCCATGCTATAAAGAAAAGAATACGAGATGACATGTTAGACAACATTGCACATCAAAAATTCTGTTTTTATCATTTACCTACTCTAGGACGAGCGGGGATTAAGCTTGGGGATGCTGATACGTCTCCAACGTATCTATAATTTTTGATTATTCCATGTTGTTATATTATCATTCTTGGATGTTTTACAATTATTTTATAGCAACTTATATCATTTTTTGGGACTAACCTATTGACCCAGTGCCTAGTGCCTAGTGCCTAGTGCTAGTTATTTTTTTGCTTATTTTTTACATCGTAGGAAATCAATATCAAACGGAGTCCAAACATCGCGAAACTTTTTGTGGATTTTTTATGGACCAGAAGACCACCAATGGGCCAGAGCAGCACCTGGCGGTGCCCCGAGGGGGGCACAACCAACCAGGGTGTGCCTGGGGGCCCAGGCGCGCCAGGGTATGTTGTGCCCACCTCGGTGGCCTCCCGCACCCCCTCTTTACCCTATAACTTCCCAAATATTCCGAAAACCCTCGAGGTTAACCTAGATCAGAAGTTCTGCTGCCACAAGGCTCTGTAGCCACCGAAAACCAATCTAGACTGCATTCCAGCACCCTGCCGGAGGAGGAATCATCTACGTGTCCATCTTCATCATCCCGGTGGCCACCATGATGAGGAGGGAGTAGTCCACCCTTGGGGCTGAGGGTTTGTACCAGTAGCTATGTGTTTAATCTCTCTCTCTCTATCTCGTGTTCTTGAGATGTCACAATCTTGATGTATCGCAAGCTTTGTTAATATATTCGGATGGTATGGTGTTTTCCCCTCTCTATCTTGTGATGAATTGAGTTTTCCCTTCAAGATTTCGTTGTATCGGATTGAATACTTTTATGGATTTGAGAGCACTTGATATATGTCTTGCATATGAATACTCGTGGTGACAATGGGGTGTCGTATTGATTCACTTGATATATGTTTTGGCACTCAACTCATGGATTCCCGAGGTGACATTGGGGTAATCTATGCATAGGGGTTGATGCACGTTCTTGTCTTTGTTTCTCCGGTAGAAATCTTGGGGCACTCTTTGAGGTTCTTTGTGTTGGATTGAATATTATCTGAATTTGCTTTGGTGTTATTTTAGTACAAATTCTTGGTTAGATCGATCGGAAAGAATAGCTTTGTGTTATTTTAGTATGAACTCTAGGATAGATTTATCGGAAAGAATAGCTTTGAGGTGGTTTCGTACCCTACAAATAATTCTGTCTTATGTTCTCCGCTAGATAGGAACTTTGGAGTGATTCTTCGTTGCACGTTGAGGGATGGTTATATGATCCAATTATATTAGCACTGTTGAGAGATTGCACTAGCAAATGAACGGACCCTAGGCCTCATTTTCAAGCATTGCAATACCGTTTTTGTGCCCGTTTACTATTTGCTACCTTGTTGTTTTATTTATTCAGATTATAAATATAGTGCACCTATACAAATTACCATTGTATTTGGTGTGTTGGGGACACAAGAGACTTCTTATTATTTGGTTGCAGGGTTGTTTGAGAGAGACCATCTTCATCCTACTCCTCCCACGGATTTATAAACCTTAGGTCATCCACTTGAGGGAAAATTGCTACTGTCCTAAAAAACACGGCGCTTGGAGGCCCAACACGTGTCTACAAGAATAAAGTTTAGTAGTAGACATCATATATATTCTCAAATATTCCAAAACCTACTAGGGGAGCCACGAAAACACTTTTCCACCGCCGCAACCTTCTTTACCCGTGAGATCCCATCTAGGGGCCTTTTCCGGCGTCCTGCCGGAGGGGGTTTCGATCAGGGAGGCTTCTACATCAACACCATTGCCTCTCTGATGAAGCATGAGTAGTTTACCTAAGACCTACGGGTCCATAGCTAGTAGCTAGATGGCTTCTTCTCTCTCTTTGATTCTCAATACCATGTTCTCCTCGATGTTCTTGGAGATTTATTCAATGTAATACCTTTTTGCAGCGTGTTTGCTGAGATCCGATGAATTGTGGATTTATGATCAGCTTATCTATAAATATTATTTGATTTTCCTCTGAATTCTTATATGCATCATTTGATATCTTTGCAAGTCTCTTCGAACTATCGATTTGGTTTGGCCAACTAGATTTGTTTTTCTTGCAATGGGAGAAGTGCTTAGTTTTGGGTTCAATCTTGCGGTGCTCGATCCTAGTGACAGAAGGGGAACCGACACGTATTGTATTGTTGCCATCAAGGATAACAAGATGGAGTTTTCATCATATTGCTTGAGTTAATTCCTCTACATCATGTCATCTTACTTAAAGTATTACTCTATTCTTATGAACTTAATACTCTAGATGCACACTGTATAGCGGGCGATGTGTGGAGTAATAGTAGTAGATGCAGGCAGGAGTCGGTCTACTTGACACAGACGTGATGCCTATATTCATGATCATTGCATTAGATATCGTCATAACTTTGTGCTTTTCTATCAATTGCTCGACTATAATTTGTTCACCCACCGTAATACTTTCTATCTTGAGAGAAGCCTCTAGTGCAACCTATGCCCCCCGGGTCTATTTTCGATCATATAAGTTTCCGATCTACAATTTTAGTGTTCTATTTTACTTCCTTTGCAATCTTTTACTTTCCGATCTATAAACCAAAAATATTACTTTACCATTTATCCATCTCTATCAGATCTCACTTTGCAAATAACCGTGAAAGGATTGACAACCCCTCTATCGCGTTGGGTGCAAGTTGGTGTTTGTTTGTGGAGGTATTCGGTGACTCGTTCATTGTCTCCTACTGTTTTGATACCTTGGTTGTCAAAATTGAGGTAAATACTTACTCTGCTTTGATGCATCACCCTTTCCTCTTCAAGGGAAAAACCAACTCAAGCTCAAGAAGTAGCACCGGACATATGGTGCCATCCAACGCGAGACTGTAGCGGTCTGCTCGGTCGTCCAGCCACATTTTTTCCTGCAAACTAGAGTCAAAGTGTGGGGGAGGGGGGTTTGCGGACGTCCGAACCACTATCATGTACACTTATGACTGCCCTGGCCCACCCAAACCCCCTCCTCCCTCGCCCTCACACTTTCCTGCATTCATATCGATGTGAGCGGCATCTCCGCATTGATGCCGGCCCAGAGTAGACATGACCTCTCACTGACACCGGCATTGAAGCGGCGTGCCAGCTGTGAGAGGACTGCTTGGTGCACACCCGACTGAACACACATACTTGCCTACCCGGTTGAACAAGCCACCTCGCCTGCATTCATTAAAGTCACGTGTGTGCCGAGGAACCTTTTTCGGACACACCTCCGTTCACGAGCTGGCTAGCTAGCGTTAAACACAAAGCTAGTTGGTTCCTCCCGTCCATGGCTATTCAAACATGGCCAGACGTCGGGCAAGAACTGCACCACACCTCCGCTCGCCATCTCCTTCTTGCGCCATATTCTACAAACTGTCCATGGCATCTGGCAAGCAGGAAGAGGCATTCTCCAGCATAAAAGCCGGCGCGCGGAGGAGCAAGTTGCCGCTCCAAGCCAGCTTACGGAGGAGCACGGCGACACGGGCAATGATACTGTCGTGGACGAGGCAACATCCTGCCATGCCATCCATCATCAACGTGAGCAAAACCGTGCCCACCTGGTGGACAAAGAAGCCGGCGGCGTGGAGCGCAATGAGGCGACCAACACTTCCGGGGTCGCTGCCGGTAGCAAAGCAAAGTAGATCATGGGAGGCCACCGCCGCTTGGCTCCTATGAAGGCCTGTGCCAGCCCGTTGTCGGTGCGCACAGCTTGTCTCTTGCCCTCTTCGCATGCCACTGTCGTCACCTACCCCAAAAGCCAACCTTGGTTCGTACTTCATGGATGCGGAGTCTACTCCGATGAGTGGCACTGCCGAACATAGGGAAGGTATGGGGAATTGCAGGTTATTCTTCCCCTCTAGCTGAAGCATATACCTCCAAGGAATATGGCAGTCTGATGAGCGAGCTGCCGGACATGAGGAACACATGTTAGCAGAGGGGCTGCGGAGGGGGTGAAGCTTCATTTTCCAGGGCTCATGGCCAGCCAAAGATGGGGAATGGGCGCCGACGGTCATTTTAGTCTAGGTTTAGAGTCTGGTCTAGTAGAAGAAGTCTAAATGTAAAGAATTTACTCTGGTTTAGATGAAAAGCATCCCGTTTTATGTAAAAAGTGTCAAATTTATTTGAGTTTAAATCAATTTTGTTCATTTTCATCGAATTTCATTTGAAATATAATCAGACATATGCGGACATCTTTAGATGGCCGGCTCCTGCATCCGTGTCCACAAACTGGTCCCCTTGTCCGCAGGCGGATGTGGGAGCAAATTTGCAGGTCAACGTTAGAGACACGCGTGTGTAAGCTAACCTCTCCGGAGGTCTCGAGTTGGACCCACACGTCCTAGTGAGATTAAGGGATGCAAAGTGGGCCCGATGCCGCGTTGGTGCACCATGTAGGCAGGGTTGACGGCTATAGATGGGGAATGAGCGTCGTGTTTGCATAGTTGCTACGAGAACGTATCCTGTGCACGCCCGACTCATGCACCAGGTGCTCCGGTGGAACGTGAGCCCTTGGATTAAATAGAGAGAGATAGGATGCTGTGCAAGGGGAGCTATTGGTACATTTGGCAGAATAAACCTTGAAGTGCAGCTTAATTCTGTCCTGCCCTGTCTTTTCTCCCGTTTCTATATCTTCATTTCCCTGTCTTATCTCATGTGCCACCGGTCACCGGACCATGGCGATGGATGCTAGGATTAGAAAAAAATCGCTCATGTCATCTCTATCCCTCCCTCTCCTGTACCCAGCCAGGGATCTCTCTCTCTCTCTCTCTGTGTGTGCGCGCGCGTGCCTACGAGATGACAGCTGATGAAATTGATAATTTCACCTCTCGTACTAGTCCAGATCGTATGGTTAGCTCAGGCTCTAGTTTTTTTAGCACCATGTAAGAAAGAATGTACACTTGCGACAAATTCGTATGCGACTTTTTTTTTGTAGTTTAGAGGAGCAATTGTTGTACAGTTCATGTGCATGGTTGTGATGCTCCAATGTGATACACTTGATGTTCTTGCGTGGAAGCATATAAAGAAATGTATTCAGAGATCTTTCGTTCAGTTGCAAAACAACATCATTCACAACAGTTATTTAAAAATATATTTCTCTCATACGTACTTAATGTTACAGTCATAACTGTTGAGCTTTCCAATGGTTCGAACAATAAATTACATGAATCTTTTGCATCTTTTTTTTTGCCAAAGTCACTAATGAGCAATCATGCGCCAGTTACAACAACTGATACAAGAGCACAACTTGTCAATTTTCTCAGGTGTTGTGCATGGTTTGAAGAAGAAGCTCAGCCAAACAAATGTATAAATGAAGATGGCACATGCCATCCTATACAATCTACACCAGAGCAATTCATGCATCTTAAATGTTACACAGGCTATTGCATTATCCATTTGAGGTTTCTAGAAATTCAGGCATGGGCCATGTCAAAGTCTGCTGCAGGACTGCCATCCGGCTACAAATAGGCCGGAAAATAACACATAGTATAATAAATCATATTTTTCTTGCTAGGTGATTACGACAAAAAGTAGGCATTAAAAGCCAGAACAGGTAACCTTAGGAATTTTTTGCAAATTACATCTTGTGTATATCTAGTCATTTTACAGAGCTATACAAGTCATACCTTTTCCAAGCTTGTAGTGCATCACCATAGATAAACTGTGCACTCATAACAGAAGCATGACAATGTTTACTTTAATAAGATGACATAACTTTCTGCATACATTGGCATGTCAAATTCACTTCTTACATACAAATCATTTTGCACTGGACAAACATGGAAAATGGAAAAACTTGATCCCAAAAGACCACAATTGAAAAGGGAAAAGATTCCCATCACCCAGCCGATTTACAGCGCATCATCCGCCACCTGAGATGCACACCATGTGTCCCATGTGGGGCTTAACACTGCTTATTATTATTTTTTTCTTATCTTAACCGCTAATGATTGAGAGCCAGTTGGTTTTTTTTCGTCTTTTGCAACATGCTTTTGCAAAAACAATATACAATATGATCTCTGTTGCAAGAAAAAAGTCTAGAGACTTCTCAACATGTCTCTGTTGCAAAAAATGCTGCAATATGACCTTTGTGACAAGAAAAAAAACTCTACATATGTTTCCACGACGCGATATCTATTGCAGAAAATATTGTATAGACGTTTCCGCAACATGATTTCTGTTGCAAAAAATTCTGCAACATAATCTATGTTGAAAAAGTTAGGATGTCTGTCATCCGCTTGATGACGCCAGATCTACGGCGAGCGACCCGGCCAATCTTTTAAAAAGATCAGCCGGCTAATGCACACGTAGCGTCCGCATTCTCATAGTCGTTGCATCAATCATGATTGAGTGCTCAGTCTGGCACAAGTCTAGAAAAACCATTTTCTTTGGTTGGCACCACACACAAACATTACCAAAAGGTTTGTGCAACATGTATCTTTTTACAAAGGGTTTCTGCAATGGAGGTCTTGTTTCTGAAAGTAAAAAAATATTCGGTGGTGAATGTTTTTTTTATGAAAGAAGGGTATTGTTTCATAAGTTCTCTGCAACATGGGTCTTGTTTCAGAAAGAAAAAATGGTTTGGTGGTGAAGTTTTTTTTTCTGCAACAGGGTCTTGTTTCAAAAAGTTTCTGCAACATGGGCATTGTTTCAGAAACAAAAAATTGTTCAATGGTGCTTTGCAACAGGCTTCTATTGTAGCGGGATGAATGCAACACTAACCTTGTTGCAAAGGCCGACGCTCACGTGATGGGCCATTAGACAGCTATTACAAGCTCCATCAAATGTCTGGTGAGGCGGTCGATCTTTTTGGATCATTACCTAGCCGACGTGTAGCGCTCCCCATAGAAAAATTGCATGAAACCTGGTTTGAAGAAAAAAATCACGAGACCCCCGATTGCTGGCCCTGACCTATCTTTGGCACAATATGGGCCATTCGGCGCTATTACCTATAGTGAGCATATGTAGTAGTTTAGTACAAGCGGTCTATAAGGGGCGGTGATGTATGCCACCTTCTGCGGGCAATACTACTGTGACCACCCATGCCCATTGCTAAATGTCCACAACTGTGTTCCTCATTAATGACCACTTTAACTCATAGGAATAGTGGAGAAAAAACATAGGATCCATCGCTAGAGCCTCAATCGTATGCCACCTTCCAGCGGTCCTCTAGAGCCCGTGAACCACCCTGAACAAATCCATCGCTACACACTGTTATCCATGGTATACGGGGATACGATGATGCTCCCCTTCAAAATCGAATATGATTCCCCGTGCATTTGCCGGTACGAGGAGGAGGCCGCCGAAAAATCAAGGAAGGAAGATCTCGACACCAATGACTGGATGACGGGAGAGGAGTTTTTGGGTGGGCCGGGCGTGTCAGTGCCTGATGTGGCAGAGGTCCGAGAGCCTGTGAACCTCCTTTTGAGATGGTTCCGATTTGCGGGATTTCGGATGTCCGGACCAACCTGGACATTTTAGTAATTGTCGTTCGGTGTAAAAAATTCCTGCAGCGCTAGGTCCTTACATTTAGGGCCGATTTGGTGAGCAATGTTGGATATTCCCTTACCATGCAGACTGGTAGCTCACCAAATAGCTTGAGAATTTGCATGGTGGCGCTAAGCTCGAATATAAGGGTTAATGAAGACAACAACGTCGCCGATACACGGATGCTCGTATGGGGATGGAGTGCTGAGGTCCAATATCTGTGAGCACCCCTTTATGTACTCTTTAAACATAATCAACTATCTTAGAAACCCCATCATCCCTAGGGATAGGTTTAGAGTTGCACTGTTGGGTTGGAGCCATTCGTGCATTCAACATATTAGCTATTATAATCTTACATTTTTATTTGAAATTACAATGTTCGTATGAACGCTTCTCCAAATCTCTATAGAAGAAATGCACGTGTGATGCTCGGTTTGATAAATGAAAGATTAAGTTTGAAGGTTCGATTCCAACTCTACTGACATTAGTACAAATTTGACTTCTCAAATATTGTTAGTCATAGTGGTGTTGCACTTTATAGTTTCTGTTGGGCAAACTTTTGTTTTTCCATTGGGTAAAGAAACTATGGAAGATGGTAAAAATGGGATCTACCTCCACCCTTGTTGCAATCTCTGTATTGAACTTCATAGCTGCTAAGATAGAAGATTGTTATTGAGTTGGGTATCCATTTGCTCAACCTTTAGTTTCTACCCTAAAATACATTTATCTTAATTTTGTCTTTAGCTTGTGTTGTGCTGAGTGTGGGTGCAGTGAAAAAGCAACAGTTGATTGATTATGCCTTTTGTTGGTTGCTTTTACAATTTATATAGTTGATTTGTGTGGGAGGGCTTCATGCTATGTCATGTCGCAAGCTTGATGTATCAAGGTTGTTAGTAGTATGATGTTATATTATATCGTTATTGTTGTACTTATGTGGACCTATTGTTGCACGCATCACAAGATTATTATCCCTTCTCCTCTTTATCTTTTTAGGGATCGGCTGGTCACTATTATTAATGTGCGTAATTAACTCCAATGGAAAAGTTATAATTCCTACATTGATGTGTTTAGTATTTCGGCGGCAGTAAATATATGGTGATGAGATGTTAAAGGATTGTGACCAAACATGTTCCACATATATTTTTTGTCACGGGGAGAATTAAAATATACGAATTTTTATACTAAAATTTTATATCTATTTAAACGTATACCATATTAGAGTTGTAATGATTAAAATTCATATTACTTACTATTATAGTTAATCACATAAAATGTTGCTAAATAATATTCATAATGGTATTTGTTATACAATTATATCACTGAATATTTTGTTTGTGCTAAATTTAAATTGTATGGCGTACTTTCTTTAAATTGATTTTTTAAGGTTTGACACATACATATATTTTTGCATGTATGTTTGGGTTACCGTGTGTTCGTATATAATTTAATACCATCAAATATCATGATAGAGAATTTTAAATCATAAACTATTACAAACATATTAATAGTGGTTTCTAGTGTATTAGTAGATAGATATATTTATAATAACTACTAGGGTATGCCAAATGTATCATGCAAGTTGAATTCATTAATAAGTTGACAACATGTGCATACTTTGTGCTTATATTTTAAAAACATCATTATTCAAATCATCAAAGAACATAAAATTTTCCCAGTTCCACTTTTAGATAAATATGATTTAATTATTTGATATGCTCATACATAATGTAGTTGATTTGGTATATACGAGAGCTCCTTCCTGTTTCTCAAATGAATGGTTGCGCGTTAATTGAACCTACCTTAGAGCATCTCTAGCATACCTTTTAAGACGCACGAAACTGTAAAATAACCGCCAGTTTACAGTTTTAGACGGAAAAAATGACCCGAATAAAACCCGTAAACAACTCCAACCTGTAAAATATTTTAAGGGCTGCGGAAAACATTTCCGCCAAAGCCGTTAAAATAAGGATTTCGAAGGCAACCCAAGGGCGCCCTGTATACGCGAAAGACCGTTGGCGGGAGTCCAACTGCCATCACAATCTTCATGGCTCGCTCCCGGCCGTCTCCCCGTCCATCCCCGACTGCCGCCACCCTACCCGCCCGGACCACCGCCCGTCCGTCCCCGGCCGCCGCCGCCGGAAACTCGAGCAGCTACGGTGACGAAGGAGCTCCTGGATCGATCTAGCTCCTGGATCCATCCCGCCACGGTCGAGCTAGCTAGCTCCTGGATCCATCCGGCAATGGAGGAGCTGGCTCTTGGATCGATACGGCGACTACGGCAGACGATGGGAACTGAATATGAACACGGGCGAGAGGAAGAAGAAAATGTGGGGAAGAATATATGCGAACATTTGGTTTTACAGTCCACGTTTAAGGGGTATGTTCAGCCGTAGCTCAAATCGATTCTTAAAATGCGTTTTTCGTGAACTGAAAACCGCGTTTTCAGTTCCGTGGTTTAAGGGGTCTGCTAGAGACGCTCTTAAGTAGTTCTCCCTTGGAATTAAGCATTTTTCTTAATAAGCTGAGCACTGACGGGAGCGAACGTTTGGTCTATGGGGACATATGTCCCCGTTATCCAATTCGTCAACACATGCATCACGATTGACAGATGAAGTAACGTTTCAGCAAATACAGGTTGAAGGAATAGTTGTACAGTGCAATACACGGAAGGCGAACAGTGTCGTAGTAGTACGCGGACAGGTCGGTACAGAATCTTTTTGCAGCCCTCACGCGTTTTCATATGAAGCACCGATAAAAATGTCCTGCTAGAACACGCCACCTTTTTGGAAGATCGAGGTTCTTGTCAGAAAGGACTAGACTGAACAAGCCAGCACGCTTTACACAAACAAAACACGGAGGCCTGGTCTGAAGTTAGCTTAGTTGGCGCACAACTAATATGTCTTTGCGTTTAGTACAAAGTATGGAAAATGTCCCATGTTTATGTAGCACGGATGCCTGGGAAGCGAGAGGAAGCATATATAAAACAATTTAAAAAGTAGGATTAGTAAATTTGTGTAATTAAGAATTAATTACATAATTTAACTCGGCGGAGAGAAAAAATAAATAATTGCTAACTGTACTTTTTGTACCAGTGAAAGCCTCCACTAAGCCACATCTTCTATGATTACATCTTGTTTGTGTAAAAATGCATCGAGAAGTTGGCAGCTGGCTAGAAGTAGCAAAATGGTGTAGCAGTAAATATGGGTGGTTATTTGGTGTAGGCACTTTAACTGGACTGTCGGTGCAATTGTTCGGGTAAAAGCTAGACCCTCCATTCATTCTATCCATTTGCTCTGAAGGAATTCCTCCTACCAAGTTAAGCGAAGAACAGCTCAGTGCCTAACGGAGAGGGAGAAAAAGCAAGGTGGTGGATGTAATGGACGGACTGCCTTCATGCAAGGTAACAACGTCTGCATCTGTATGTTGCGTATGATTAGAAACACAGCCCGCCTTCATTTGTCATACCTCATTTGTAATATGGGAGATATACTGTCTAGGTTATGCTAGAAACTGGGAAATCTGAAGAAGAAGACGATAAGAGAGAGTTATCCGGTGGTGATGTATTGAGTAGTATTAAACCGGTGGATGTTGGTAAAGAATCTTGTCCAATAGAAGAGTGTGCAGGCACAAAAGTAGCGTCCAGTTCTATTGGTAACATTTCGAAGGCGCAGGGCAGATTCACAGCGTCGGATCTGCAAAATTTGTATCTTGAACTATCTCCAGAGCAAAAGGGCAAAATAAGTAATTTAGGCATTGCAGGAGTAGAGTGGATTAACAAGATGGTGCACACAGACCTAAATCATTCAGCATGGTTGATGCTCAATGTAATGCCTGATGACCGTGCTCTGAGAATTGGAGTAGATGATTGTGACATAGTTCATATTACAGAAGCTGCGGCAGCTAACATAACTGGGAACAGAATGGGTGGTTCAAAACGATTCCAGTTTCTGAAGGTGCCCCAAGCCAAAGTGAAATCAAAGTTGTGCGAAGCATACTGGAACTGTACGACGAAACTGAAGAAATAACAATTTCTGAACTTGTCGCACTGTTGTTGGGAGAAAGTAAGAAGGTGATCGAATTAAATTATGAGGGCGTTTCCCGCACAGAGGTAGCGTTTGCAATGTTGTACCTTTCTATTGCGCTTGGTCCTGTGGAGAGGAAATGTTGCGTGAACAGGAGTTCATATATGATGGTGATACTTCATCCGGATCTGAAAGATGTCAATTGGGGGAAATATGATGTTGATGAAATAATAAGCGGCACAAGGAAATTGAACCGGGAGAATGCACTGCTTAACATAACACTACATGGGTGCCCTGCTCTACTGGAGGTATTTTTAAAAATTCAATATGCAAAGTACGTTTGTATCTTAAATTTGTGGTTGTAATGACAGTTATTTGTACAACAGATTCTTTATTTCGACTCCGTCGACACAGGATTCATTCAACTAGATCAGAAAGCCGTGCCTAGGATAAAGTACTACAACAAACAAATCCTGAGTGCGCTTGTGAAGGCTAACAGCAAAGTAGATGGTGGGCGCATTACATTTGGATTAATGAAGGTATATGAATAAGTAGTTACCTTGTCAGTTTATTTGTGAAAATTGGGTAATTGTAAGAAAGACAGCTAAAATTCACATGGAAGCACTCCTCTGACCGTCTATCATGTTGACAGGTAAAATGATCAATCAAGAATGCTGATAACTTAGCTTCTGATCTAGCTACAGAATCATGTGTGAAGGTAAATATATACAACCAGATTTCAGTTTAATGGGATGCAAGTACTACATTATATTGAATCTTAAAAAAATTCATATAGGGGAGGAATTGGATATTAGAGGAACTAGCGCGGCAGGCTGAAGGCAGGATTGAAAGATCAATGAAGTTCCATGCAGATCTCATGAATGAAATTAGTCTGACTGAGGAAAGGAAGAAAAATCTATTTCAGACACATCGATCAGTAGAGAAATTGATGCTGACTGTTGGCACAGTGAAAATGTTGCGTTATATTCAGAAATACGAGGTACAGATGGGTGGCTTGGTAAACGAAACAGTTTCTTGTCTGGACAACGTATTGGCTGGTAAGAATTTATCTAATTCCTGGTAATGTAAAGTTCGAATTCGTAATGTACAGCGTTTGTAACAAACTTTTTTGGGATTTAGGTGTCCGTGAAAACTTTGCCAAGGGTACAAAGAGGAAGGCAAGTCCAAGTTTGGATGAGGGTGCACATAAAGATACAAGTATAGCAAATCATTACTGTTTTTCTTAGTACATAACCTGAATGCACTAAATTATGTTCACATGGTATATGGTCCCAGACTTGAACATGCCATTGATGGTTAGCAGTGAAAGTGTTAAAGGGAAGGAAGTTGTACCTGAAGAGGGATGCACGTTCAATCAAGGGATGCTGGTGCACTGTAGTCCACATGATGAGCTACATCACATAGCTGAAGAGTTGCGCAGGAAAAAGATCCATGTAGAAACCAATTTGAAGAAGGTTGCATTACCAATAATCAGAGCATCGTGTCCTTTCCAGTTCCAATCAATGTATCCTACAGTTAGTAATGGTGTATTGGAAAAAGGGTTCAGAAGCATGATGATATGCTTCAAGAAGACATTGAAATCGTCAGTTTTGAAAGAACACAACTCGTGATTACATACATGTCGTTGCGAACTGATTTTTTATAATAGCAGCGCTTGGCTGATACATGAGGTGCCTACAAGGATATCCCTAACTGGACAACAGGTAGTTGCCCAATTCAACGGCCCAGGTAGCTTGGAGAAGGATGGGTCTGAAATGGTCATAAGAATGATGGCAACTGTAGAGATTAAATGGATTACATCACTATACCGTGGAAGGTGGAGGCACATCTTGCTACCTATATGGGCTGTAAGTAATGTTAGGTGAATTATTAAATTGAGTATCGAAAAAAATATGATTTGGAAATTAAGCTGTCGTAAAACGCAGGAATTGGTGTTAAACACGGAGCAGTACTTACTTGACGAGACCGTGAGGATGATGTTTACTGACCCAAAATTGGGATACGACGTTGAATGCTGCAGAGTGGTAATTATTTCATATTTACAAATAAGTGCACTACAACAATTAATATGTTTATTGTGTAACTTGATATATGCTATGCAGATTTTTGCTCCATACCGGGATGAAGAACAATTCTGGATTTTATATGCATTTGATATTGAAAACTGTAGAGTGCATGTTTTCTATCCGAAAAGGGGGAACCGTCCAATGTGGGTGCTGGAGAAAAAGCACAAGAAGTTATGCTACAGATTGATCGAGGCTCTTTGTAGATGTGTTTATAGGTTCTTTGATGGATGGAATATCAATGCGGAATCATTCAAGTTCATCTATCACACCTTCCTTGAGAAGGCCAGCAACAGGTCATACCTGATCTTGCATAATAATCTTGTGAGCTATTTTTGTGTGCTAATCAGTCTGATATAGTTTCATTTGGCAGATTTGACAGTTCATTCTACATTGTTCATTGCATTATGAATTACATGGGGACTGGTCTGGAACATTGATGTACTGAGGTATGACATATTTCCATACTTCCGAAAATTTGTAAAAATTAAAAATCCTTAATCTTGGCAAGTAAAACAGGATGGGTTGAAGAAGATAAGGGAGTACATCGTACACATGGTGCTGACAATGGATGGTAATATTGGAGTACCGCCGAAATCCATAGTGAGTCCTACGATGCTGGAATGAAGTACTGATTGCCCAAGAAGTTTTAAATATAATGTAATATATAACGCATATGTCGGATGTTTTATGTGGTTTTCTGCAATCTAGTACTATGTTAAATGCAGTTGAATTCTGAGATGCATCACTCTGGTGTTGTGTATTTGTGGAAAAAATGTTAGACGGCGTGTAGCAGGTAAAAAAATGTAGTTCTGCTGGTTTCATGGAAACTAATCATATTTTTCATAATTACAGCTGCTTGGTTACAGAGCGGTAATGAGAAGTTGCAATGCCAAAAATGTATGAAGTTATGATGGTGCTTGTCAATGTTAGTAATAAAAATGATTAAGGGGCTAATGTAAATTCGGATCACATTAGTTTCGATGTAGGTGAAAATTTGTTAAATGAATGACTTTGATGCAATGAAATAAAAATTGGTATATGTTTTTTTGCAATAAATGACGATTCATTTTGTGGTACTCGTATACAAAAAATGCACCCAGGGTGGTTATAATTGGATGTTGTAATGATAAGTTGCACAGGTATAAACATCGAAGAGTGGGATTTCAACCCATATGGGTGATTTAAAAAAACAAAGGGCGGCGATTGTAAGAACTAGTTTGAGAGGATAACTCACTATCTTTGTAATTAATAATTAATTATTAATGGCAGAATTTGAAAGGCAAGTCAAACATATGTTGACAAGGATGCGAAGTAAACATGATTTTTTTGGGGATGACGTAAGTGTTTCTTGATTGTATATGTGAGATTGAGTTTTTTTGTTTACTAAGTGTAACGAGTATGATAAAAAAAGAGATTAATAGGGAAAAACTATTACAGATAGTTATGACTTGTCATGTAAATAATGGCTTTGTTTGTACATATGGGATAGTTTTCACATCAAAAAATGAAGGAAAGTAAAAAAAGCAATGGAGCCGCCGTTTTGTTGGCACGCTAAATAGCCGAGTAAAACCCCGTACAGTGGTAACACATGAGAGGTTTGGTGTAAGTTCTGTGGAAAAAATATCTATAAGTATGTAGTTAAACGTAAATAGTAAGGAAGTAAAAAAATGGAGTACATGTTCTTAGTGTCATGGGCAATTAATACATTTGAAAATTAGTGTGAAAATAATGATTAGTGTACTAATCATTGGCATCTGGATACCAACAACAGAAGGGCTTGGGCAGCGAACGCACGTCACCAGAAGGGCTTGGGAATCGAACAGAACACATGTCTAGTGGAAAGACAATGTTTATGTATGGCAGGGGAAGGGAAGCATTAAAACAATGTTGTGGTAGCTAGGGAGTGTGGCATTTAAGTGGTAGGCAGTGCGAGCAGATATGCCATTGACTAGGAAAACGAGTTGCCTCTGGGAGGAGGATAGGGTTTCAAGGTTAGATCTGAGCTACAGAGGGCACGGCGGCGCCATGGCGACGCAGCAGAAGCTGATGAATACTGGAGTATACGGGCAAGAAAGGTAACACCTAAGGCTGTGTCCCCCTCTTCTTTGCCTATTTGTGTGCAAGCTGTTTTTTGACAGTCTAGTTGTTTCATTACATGGCGGTGCTGATTCTATGGGGATTTCCGCATTTAGATTCCTTGCTTTATTAGAAAGTGCGAATAATGGGGAGCTGTTCTACGGCGATGAGCTGAGTGCTCTGGAAACAGTAAATGAAGGAAGCGAGTCACATATGTATTCAGGTTCAGAGCAGATGCTGTCAAATGTTCACGCATGGCAAAACAATGGTAGTGACGCTGTGAAAGAGTCAGATTTGGCTGAGCCTGAGGGTCTCCAGCTTATCAGTGGGTTGATTGAGCCTACTGAAGCAGACAAGGGCAGCAAAGAATGTATGCAAATTTCAGACACCGGTGGAGCAGAGCAGGTTTCTGAAAGTGATACTAGTTGGGTTAGAAGGTAATTTCAAGAGTACTTACAGTTTATAATAAACTTTGTGAAGAGAAAAAGTGTTTCATGCATTTTATTTATACAGGCATAGGCGAGGAGCAATGCCTGATGAGAGAACTATACAAGCAGAGAGGGTTACAGCACTTGAAAGTGCAATTAGGGGGTTTGCTGGAAGGAAAACTGATTCAGTGATTACACCAAAGCTAGGATTGAGTTATGATTCGTTGACAAAAGATTACGACTTTTACAACCTTTATTCTTGGGAATGTGGCTTTGGCATACGTTACGGGAAGAGCGGAAATAATGTGAAAGGAGCGAGGTGTATGCAGGAGTTTGTTTGTTGTTGTTCGGTAAGTAACTAGTTTATTTATAATTAATTACATACAAGATTGTGTGGATTGCATGTTCGGTTGTAAAATTGACATGTGCATTTGTTTTGTAACAGGGGAAACCAAATAAGGAGAACAACAGTTCATGCAGAACAAAATGGCATGCAATGGTGAGTGTCGGTGTCAAAACCGGCGGATCTCGGGTAGGGGGTCCCGAACTGTGCTTCTAGCCCGGATGGTAATAGGAGGAAGGGGACACGATGTTTTACCCAGGTTCGGTCCCTCTTGATGGAGGTAAAACCCTACGTCCTGCTTGATTAATATTGATGATATGGGTAGTACAAGAGTAGATCTACCACGAGATCAGAGAGGCTAAACCCTAGAAGCTAGCCTATGGTATGATTGTATGTTATGGTTGTTGTCCTACGGACTAAAACCCTTCGGTTTATATAGACACCGGAGAGGGTTAGGGTTACACAAGGTCGGTTACAAAGGAGGAGATATTCATATCCATATTGCCTAGCTTGCCTTCCACGCCAAGTAGAGTCCCATACGGACACGAGACGGAGTCTTCAATCTTGTATCTTCATAGTCTAACAGTCCGGCCAATGAAGATAGTCCGGCTGTCCGGAGACCCCCTAACCCAGGACTCCCTCAGTAGCCCCTGAACCAGGCTTCAATGACGATGAGTCCGGCGCGCAGTATTGTCTTCGGCATTGCAAGGCGGGTTCCTTCTCCGAATACATCACAGAAGAATTTGAATACGAGGATAGTGTACGACCCTGCAAAATAAGTTCCACATTCCACTGTAGAGAGAATAATATTTTCGCAGATCTAATCTGCTGGCTTGTTTTGACAGCATGACGTTACGTCATGGCCCGGTGATTATTCGAACTGTTTCTTTTAACCAGCCCTGCACATAACGCGAGGCAGTTTTTTGACACGTCTTGTCAAAGCAGAGATCGTGTCCCCTTATTACGGGATTCTCATCAATACAGGCGTGGGTAACCCAACCGCGCCATCAATTGCAGCGCTTGGGGGATAAGCGAGTTTTACCAGGTAAGTGGGGACGCTTAGTTTCGTCTGTCCATATAAAGGGATAAGGATTCACCTTTCTATCCACGCCTTCTTCCTCCCTTATCCATCCATTTTCGCACACTCGAGCTCTAGCGCCCAAGTCCGCACTTCCCACCTCGACCTTCTCCAATCATGTCCGGAGCGGGAGGCAAGTGGATGGTCTCCTCCGTCACGGAGGGAGACATCAAGAAACTAAGGAGAGCCGGATACCTGCCCGACGACATCGCGCACCGGCTCCCCGATGAGGGGCAGCTCATCCCCACCCCCAGGCCCCATGAGAGGGTGGTATTCCTCACCCATTTCCTCCACGGACTGGGATTCCCTCTCCAGCCCTTCGTCCGGGGGCTCATGTTTTATTACGGCCTGGATTTCCACGATCTGGCCCCGAACTTCATCCTCATCATCTCGGCATTTATCGTCGTGTGCGAGGCCTTCCTCCGCATCAAGCCCCACTTTGGCTTATGGCTGAAGACCTTCAATGTCAAGCCGAAGGTGGTGGGCGGCCATCAAGCAGAGTGCGGAGGCGCCATGGTGGGTAAGATGCCCAACATAACATGGCTCGAGGGCTCCTTTGTGGAAACCATAAAGGGGTGGCAATCGGGGTGGTTCTATATCACTGAGCCGCGCGACCCCGCATGGGTAGCGGCCCCCGAGTTCCGATATGGCATCCCCATGCAGCTCACCTCCTGGAAAGAGAAGGGCCTGTCCTGGGGTAGTTCGAAAGAGCTGACCGGACTCCAAACATGTATTCAAAACATGGTGGACAAGAAGTTCAAGCTTGTCAACATAGTCCAGGTTATGCTCATCCGCCGGATACTCCCGTGCCAATAACATGAGTTCAACTTGTGGGAGTTCAATCCGGCGCAGCACCGAACTCTGAACAGGCTCTTCGACACGACTCATGAAGACGCCTGGAGGGTGCTATTCAAAAGTGCCGAGGTCCCTCCCCCTATTACTGAGGATCGCGGATTCAGCGCGAAGCGCCAAGCCAGTGCGGTAAGCTTCTTTGCCTTTCACGGGATACTTATTTTTTATATAGATTGACTCTATGCGGGATCTAAACTCCCGTACCTTTGACATGATTGGCAGAAGATGGCCGGACAAATCGACTGTCCGGCTCCTTTGCCCGAAGGCCCCGCAGACGCTCTTCTGGCGAATATGCTGACTCCGGCCCCTTATAAGGTGCCGGAGAAGACCAAGAAGGCCAAGGGAATCCGAAAGAGTTCCCGACGCCAGGCGTCGTCGGACTCACCTTCCGATGACTCTGCGGCGCACTCTTCCCCTTAAGACAAGGAAGAAGAAGAAGAAGATGCTCCCCCACCGACTAGGGGAGACAAGAAAAGGAAGGCCGCCCCAACTGGGGAGGCCGGAGGGTCCAAGAAGGGAAGCACTCTCCTTCCGGACAGTTCCACCGCCGCTGATGAAGGCGAAGGCGAGTGGTTGCCCAGGGTCAAGCCCCCCGGACATCGTAAGTATTCGGATACCAGAGTAACTCCTAGGATTCCTTTGTCGCATTGCTTTCCCTAACGCCGAACGCAATTATGCAGGCCGCCACGAGCTAGTATCGATGTATCATCGGACGGCTCCTTGGGCTTGTCGCACATGGATAGGGATCCAGTCCCGACCGCCACCTCCCCTCATCCTGCCGACGACGCCGAGGTGTTGTCTCAGGAGGCACCGGATCGAGGGGAGACAGTCCTGGAGGCGCCTCAAGGCGACCTTCCGGACTACGGGAGCCGCGGGGACGGGGCCCCCGAGAGCTCCGAGTTCGGCCCTCAGCCGAACACCGTGCCGGACCCTCCAGCGGTTCTGGGCTCGGGCAGGCGGTCTCCTTCTAAGAGGGGCAAGACGCCTGTGCCGGTGACCTCTGTCCATCCAGAGGCACCGGACAATCTGCTGGAAGCGCTTCGCAGCGCTTCCATCGACTAGGAGCACCGCACTATCATGAGTGCGGTGATCCAGAAGGTTCAGTCGGCCAAGAGCGGATTGACTGAAGCCTGTGCCAGCCTTCTAACAGGCTTTAAGGTAAGTGTTTTAAAATGTAGTAGAAATATTACCGCATAGACAGTAGCCCCTGATGCTTTGTTCGGTATTCACAAAAAAAAGCCGAACAGAGGATCAAATAATATCGCAGGAGTCTAATATAAGTATGTCAATATGCATATGCAGGCTTCGCTGCTGGCGTCCGCCGCACTAACTGCGGAGGTCGCCGTACTGAAGCAGGACCTCGAGGGGTCCAAGAAAGAGCTCGGCCTTGCCAAGAGGCAGCTCGAGGAGAACAAGGGTAAGTAATACCCCGTCTATAGATATGTATATACAAAAAAGGACGCGATTGCAAAATTACAGGATCATTGTATGTTTGCCAGGGGCTACGACCGAGGTGGCGACCCTGAAGCAAGCGCTGGCCAAGGCCGAAGATACAGCGGCCAAGGAGCGCACCGAGTGAGAGAAGCACGAGGCTCGGGTGGGCGAGGTGCAACAAGAGCTCCAGGCTCTTGTGGCGAAGCACGAGGCGTTGGAGCTTGACTCCAAGACGCAGGAGTCTGAGCTTGCTGCGGCCCTCGAGAGCGTAAAAAGTGCCAAGGCCGAGGCCCAAAAGGCCCTTCAAGAGATCGACGCGATGAAGAAGATAGCGGCGGGTAAGGCTTTCTATATGCAAAGCAAGCATGTAAAAGTAAATTACCGATTACTTACCCGGATCCGGAGCTCTTCAGGAGCATTCGCAGATTTGCCCCGCAGTGTGTCCGATGCCGCACAATTTTACCAGGCCGAGGACGGAAGCTCGACGAGAAGCTGTTCTGGTCTCAGTATGCTGAGGCCGAACATCCGGTGCCAATGAGCGACCAGCTGAAGCAGATGGTCGAGCTACATAAGGCGGCCGATCAGGCCATGAAGAGCTTTATAGTCCGGTTGTGGCGTGGCGACGCCCTTCCGAACAGCTTCTTCGGCCTAGTGAGGTGGCTCGTGGATGCCTGCCCGCGGCTGGAGGTCGTCAAGCGATCTGTCTGCATTGAAGGTGCACGCCGGTCTTTCGCCCGTATGAAATTGCAGTGGGTCAAGCTAGACGCCGTGAAGCTGATCAAGGAGGGGCCGCCAAAGGGCAAGGAGCACCGCCACCCCGAGATGTACTACGAGGGTGTTCTGCCGGGCGCCCGTCTCATCGCGGACGAGTGTTCGAAAGATGTAATATTTGAATGAGACTTGCTCGTTTTATCCTGTATGTATGAAAACTTGTTTCATATGCGCTATGCAACGCTTGTTAGAATTTAAAATATTACCTTCTGTTTGGCTGTTTATCCAATCTGAGAGATGGCTAGTCCTCGGCTTCTGCCCCATGCCACGAGTGCTGGGGTGTTCGGGATAAACCTGAGCACTCTTGTTCCCATGTTTGGGTCCTTCGAGGGAGGTGCTCGGCACAACGAACAAGGCAACTGGACTAATAATGCTTTATCACTCTCACTTAGCCATAGAATTCTATAATTTTAAATTTCGGCGAAGCCCCTGGTATTCGGAAGGCCGAATTCGGGGCATGATACGCGCCTGTAAGCCGGACAGGGCCGGCCCCTCGCCCTAAGCAGCATAAGTCTTTAGGGACTCGAAAAACCTCGCCGAACAGCGACCAGTCTCTCGCCTTATCATGACAGTCAGTTTTAGCTTTCTCTACTGAGGTGCTCAGCCCGGCAGAACCGGGGCACAATCGCAGTAGTTCTCCTAGCGCTACCTTAGCCGATAGAGCGGAACGTAAGGTACCAAAACATAGGAGCCAGGCAAACCCAACATTTGACCAAAGACATGATTCGGAGCTGATGCATATAATGCTATAAGTTCGGGGTGCCGCACCTGTGAAAGTGTTCGGACTTTTCACACCGCATTGTGGGGTACGTAAGCCCCTGGTGTATTGGTCGTACCAGAGTGTACGGTTGCAAGGCGTCATTAATGAACACACACACACACACACACACACACATATATATATATATATATATATAACAAGAATGCAATAATAGTTGTAATGTCATGCATTGTTTATTGAAAAATTGCGCTAAAGCAGAGTGATACAGATAGTGCGATAAGCAAATAGTAGGACTGTGTCCCTTCCAAGGGCAAGCTAAGGAATGATATGAAATCGAAAATCTCGCTTGTTACTGTAATCAACCTGGGAATTCCGTAGTATGACGTAGCTGTTTGCCTCCTTGGTTGCTGCATCATGTGTTCGACAATAGTGATGCCGGACAGTGTTTCCAGAGATTAAGGTCCTGAAAGAAAAAGAAAAATAACCAAACGGGAAGCCTCTAGTGCGGTTTAGGCCGCGTTTTGGAGCGTGCCGCAGTTGTGCCCCCCTCCCCACCTGTGCCCATGGTATTTTTAATGCGTAATTATGTACGCGTGGCACGGATATCGCTGTTGGGCTGGGATTGGAGTGGCCGCCGTATTGCTACGCGAGCTCAGATCGCACCAGGCGGTCTATTTGCCGATTGCCCCGAGCACGCTTGAATGTGTCCGGGCTTTGAAACGCCGAACTGGTTGATTGCCTTGAGAGGCTGCTTTGTGCTTCTGCTGCGAGGGCCGCGGTGTGCTCCTCTGTTCGGAGAGAGCGCTCTGTGTTTCCATTAACTGTAATAACTCCGCGAGGTCCTAGCATCTTGAGCTTGAGGTATGCATAATGCGGTACCGCATTGAATCTAGCGAATGCGGTTCGCCCGAGCAGGGCATGATAACCACTGCGGAACGAGACTATATCGAAGATTAACTCTTCGCTTCGGAAATTATTCGGGGATCCGAAGACCACTTCCAGTGTAATTGAGCCTGTGCAATGGGCCTCTACACCTGGAATGACGCCCTTAAAGGTCGTTTTCGTGGGTTTGATCCTTGAGGGGTCTATACCCATTTTGCACATTGTGTCCTGATAAAGCAGGTTCAGGCTGCTACCGCCGTCCATAAGGACTCGAGTGAGGTGAAATCCGTCGATGATTGGGTCTAGGACCAGTGCGGCAAATCCGCCATGACGAATACTAGTGGGATGGTCCCTGCGATCGAAGGTGATCGGACAGGAGGACCAAGGGTTGAACTTTGGGGCGACTGGCTCCAACGCATATATGTCCCTGAGCGCACGCTTCCGCTCCCTTTTGGGGATGTGGGTTGCGTATATCATGTTCACTGTCCGCACTTGCGGGGGAAACCTCTTCTATCCTCCAGTGTGCGGCTGCCGGGGCTCCTCCTAGTCATCACTATGCGGCCCCTTATCCTTGTTTTCGGCAATTAACTTGCCGGCCTGCTTGAACACCCAACAATCCCTATTGGTGTGATTGGCTGGCATGTCTGGGGTGCCGTGTATTTGACACGAGCGATCGAGTATACGGTCCAAGCTGGACGGACCAGGCGTACTTTGTTTGAATGGCTTTTTCCGCTGACCGGGTTTAGAGCCTTTGAATCCGGCATTGACTACCGTATCCTCAGTATTTTCGCTGTTAATACGGCGCTTATGCTTGTTGTGACGTGACCTGCTATTGCCGTCCTTGGTATCTGAGGTACCATGTTTCTTTGACATGTTATTACTGCGAGCCAGCCAGCTGTCTTCTCCCGCACAAAAGCGGGTCATGAGCGTCGTGAGAGCTGCCATAGATTTCGGCTTTTCCTGACCAAGGTGCCGGGCTAGCCACTCGTCTCGGATGTTGTGCTTGAAAGCTGCTAAGGCCTCCGCATCCGGACAGTCGACGATTTAATTTTTCTTTGTAAGGAACCGAGTCCAGAATTGCCTGGCCAACTCTTCTGACTGCTAAATTATGTGGCTCAAGTCATCGGCATCTGGTGGTCGCACATAAGTGCCCTAAAAGTTGTTGAGGAATGCGATTTCCAGATCTTCTCAACAGCTAATGGAGTCCGCTGGCAAGCTGTTAAGCCAATGCCGCGCTGGTCCTTTGAGCTTCAGTCGGAGGTATTTGATGGCGTGTAAGTCATCGCCGCGGGCCATGTGGATGTGGAGGAGGAAATCCTCAATCCATACTGCGGGATCTGTTGTGCCGTCGTATGATTCAATATTTACAGGTTTGAAACCTTCTGGGAATTGATGTTCCATTACTTCGTCTGTGAAGCATAAGGGGTGTGCAGCACCTCTGTATTGAGCTATATCGCGAGGCAGCTCGAATGGGTCTTGCCCGCAGTGTTCGGCCTGGCCGGATTTGCTTTTATTGTGTCCGGCGTGACGTTTGTCGTCTCGCAGAGTGGTGCGCCCCGTGATCCGTAGATCGATCTTGAATGCTTTGCCTTGTCCTCCAATATGTCTCGCAGGTCTGGCGTATCTCCCCATGCCTTTTTATTTGAATGGCGTTGGGGGGAGGCTGAGCTTTTGGCTGGTATGCCTCTCTATCGCGGTCACGAGGTGGCCGATCAGTCATATCATACGTTTCTTCCTCCAGTCGGGGTAGTAACCTGCGCCTTGGGTAACTCTTGGAGGGACGCTCGAGTTTATATTCCTCGGCCGCGAGGACTTCAGTCCATTTGTCAGCTAGCAGATCTTGATCAGCTTGAAGGTGCTGCTGCTTTTTCTTCAGGCTATTTTTCGTGGCCATAAGCCGGCGCTTGAAGCGCTCTTGTTCGACGGGATCCTCTGGTACGGCGAATTCATCATCGCCGAGGCTTGCCTCATCTTCGGAGGAGGGCATTTGATCATCCTCCTCCTCTCCATCTGCCGCTCTCTCAGGAGAGTTGGCTCCTTCATCCTCCTGCTCTAAATCTTGCTAGAGGGGATTGTTGTTGTCTTCGGCACTATCTGGAGTATTATTATCTCCTGTGTCGGCATCACCACTTTTGCTTTGGCGGGACTTAGAGCGGCGCCGCTGACGTCGGCGCTTGGGTTGCTTCTTGGAGGGGTCATCCTCCGCTATCTCGTCGCCATTGCCTTCATTGGGTGTGTCCACCATGTATATGTCATATAACGAGGTGGCTTTCCAGTGCCCTATAGGTGCTGATTCATGTTCGTCTCCTACATCGTCGTCCATACCGTCAATGTCTTTGGAGTCGAAGTCGAGCATGTCAGTTAAATCATCGACAGTGTCTATGAAGTGGGTGGTGGGTGGGCGTCGAATTTCTTCGTCGTCCGCATCCCAATCATGTTGGCCATAATCCGGCCAGGGCTCTCCTGACAAAGAGAGAGACCTTAGTGAATTCAGAATGTCGCCGAAGGGCGAGTGTTGAAAGATATCCGCGGCGGTGAATTCCATGATCGGCGCCCAATCGGATTCGACTGGCAGGGGCGCGGATGGTTCGGAGTCCGGAAAAGAGTCTGGCACCTTGGAGTCACGGGCTGCGCAGAGGATTATGCTGGTGTTTGGCTCGATCACCGTCGAGACTGCAGCCCCTGAGGCGGTGTCTAGACACCCGTCCTTGATTGGCATAGTTGGCTCCGAGCTAAGGGTCGGAGCTGATGCGGGCGCGGCCTCTGGGGTACTGTTCGGCGGCAGAGCTAGGTCATACCCATCGCGACAGTGCGGCGCGCCCGGCTGTGGCTCGAATCTGTCGAAGATCAAGTCTCCGCGGATGTCAACCGTGTAGTTCAAACTTCCAAATCTGACCTGATGGCCAGGGGCATAGCTTTCAATCTGCTCCAGATGGCCAAGTGAATTAACCCGCAGTGCAAAGCCGCCGAATACGAAGATCTGTCCGGGGAGAAAAGTCTCACCCTGGACCGCATCGCTATCGATGATAGTAGGAGCCATCAAGCCTAACGGTGACGACACATAGGAACTCTAAGTAAAAGCACCAATGTCGGTGTCAAAATCGGCGGATATCGGATAGGGGGTCCCGAACTGTGCGTCTAGGCCGGATGGTAACAGGAGGCAGGGGACACGATGTTTTACCCAGGTTCGGGCCCTCTTGATGGAGGTAAAACCCTACGTCCTACTTGATTAATATTGATGATATGGGTAGTACAAGAGTAGATCTACCACGAGATCAGAGAGGCTAAACCCTAGAAGCTAGCCTATGGTATGATTGTATGTTATGGTTGTTGTCCTACGGACTAAAACCCTTCGGTTTATATAGACACCGGAGAGGGTTAGGGTTACACAAGGTCGGTTACAAAGGAGGAGATATTCATATCCGTATTGCCTAGCTTTCCTTCCACGCCAAGTAGAGTCCCATCCGAACACGAGATGAAGTCTTCAATCTTGTATCTTCATAGTCTAACAGTCCGGCCAATGGAGATAGTCCGGCTGTCCGGATACCCCCTAACCCAGGACTCCCTCAGTGAGGCTACTACGAACTGATGACGGGGGGTGGTATATATCTGAGAACAGGACAGAGAACAATCATGCACTGCTTGATACTTGTGCTTCTAAGCTGCATTTTCCTTTGCATAGGCACATAGATAACTACACTAGAGAATTGGTGGCGCATCTTAGGCAGAATAATGTTAATCTTAGTAAGGTTTACAGCATCATTGGAACCTATTTTGGGAGGATTGAGAATGTCCCATTCACCAAAAGGTGCTTACGTACACTGTGTGGGAAAATTAGTAGAGAACAAGCTGATGATGATGTGCGTAAAACAATAGAACTTTTCTCGAAGATGAAAGAGAAAGATAGTGATTTTTCTTACACAGTGCAAGTGGATGATGAAAGCAGGATTAGGACATTGTTGTGGTCTAATGGTAGAAGTAAATTGCAATACCACTATTTCAGAGATGCGGTGATATTTGACACTACTTACAAGACAAACCTGTACGACATGCCATTTGGGCTGTTTGTAGGTGTCAACAATCATTTCCAGAGCACTATTTTTGCTGGTGTTCTTATGAGGGACGAGCAGTCAGAAAGTTTCGAATGGGTCTTCCGTGAATTTGTGAAGATGATGGGAGGAAAGGTTCCGGTGACAATCCTAACTGGTAATTTTTGTTTGTTTGTTTTCGATATGAAAAGTTCATAAAAGAAGTAATTTCGTCGATATGAAATGAATATGATTAATAGTACATATGGAATTTATGTTAATATTGTTTTTTTATTATAAATCTGAGCAGACCAAGCAAGGGCGATGGAGATTGCTATTGAGAATGTTTGGCCAGAAACAACACACCGGTTGGTGCAAGTGGCATATTCTTCGTAAGGCTAAAGAGAGTTTGGGTTTTCATTATACAAAGAAGAGTGACTTCCGAGCAGAATTCCATAGATTTGTGAACGACATGCTAACTATCGAAGAGTTTGAGAAGGGGTGGCTGGAGATTATGAAGAAATACAGTTTGTAGAGCAATACATTCCTGATACAAAATTTGAGGTGAGGCGGAAGTGGGCTAAGCCATATTTTTCTGGAAAATTTTGTGCAAAAATGACGGGCACACAAAGGAGTGAGAGCGCAAATCACATGCTTAAGAATTATGTTCCTCCAGCATGCCCAATGAATCTTTTTGTGAAGCATTATGCAAAAGTACTATTTGATAGAGAGCAAGAAGAAGGTTTCCAAGAAAAGAGCACCAAATTGGTAAGATAAGCAAGTTTGTTTTAATATATTGTACTGTGTTTAATTAAGGCTGAATCATTTTTTTATCGTTACACAGGCAGGAGTAGTTCTAAAAGTTAACATACCAATTGAATGCCATGCAAGCACGGTGTATACTCGGGCCATGTTCGAGCTGTTTGGAAAAAGTCTTTACTACTCAGGTTCTTATTACATCAAAGAATTAGTTCCAAGGACTGAGTACCTGGCAACACACGTGAAGGCGGAATCGAGGGAGAAATGGTACAAGAGCAGATACAAGGTGGTTGTTTCAGAATTCAGAGATTTTTTCAGTTGTGAGTGTGGACTCTTTGAGCATATGGGGATGATTTGTTGCCATGCACTAAATGTGTGTAGATATGATTTACAAGTAGGTATTTCTTTTTATTTGTCCATTGCTGACTTTGCAAGTGATTTGGAAAAACAGGTGATGATAGTGTTGGGATTGAATGAGATACCAAGGAAGCACATACTGAAAAGATGGACAGTAGATGCGCGTGATAGCCTTCCTGAACATCTGAAGCATTATCAAAAAGATGTAGGCCTACCTGATTGCACCACTTTCAGGCACAATGCTATGTACATCTCGGCCCTGGAATTGGTTATGATGGGTGATAGCAATCCAGAGGCTTTTGATTATGTCATGAGCGGCCTGGCAGAACTGAAGAAGGGAGCTTTGCCACTAAGTAATCTAAAAGATGGAATGAGTCTAATTGAAAAAAGGAAGGCATGCAACTCTTCTTCTGTTGGTAAATCTGTTCCTTCAAAGTGTAGTCAGAAGCAAAATATTGATGATGGAGCTGCGTCAAGTGCTGGGAAAATTGAATGGAGAAATGCAAAAGCAAGAACGGTAGGAGGGGATGGGAAATCTTCAGTCAATGGTAATGGGAACATTGAAGCTAATTCGGCCTCGTCTACTGTACAGGGGGACGACCTGAGCACGGTTGATTCAAATATTGCATTAACTTCTAGAACCATGGATACAGAAAGCAACATGTCCCTGTTACCCCCTAAGAAGAAGCCTAGGATGAGAGGTCATCCGACAACGGCAAGAGACAAGTCGAATTATGAAATAAATGACAAGCGATCGAGGTTTTGCACCATTTGCCGTGGGAAGGGGCACAAGAGAACTACATGCCCTCAAAGGGGCAACGAACCGCAGAAGCCGAGGAAGATTCCGACATGTACAAATTGTGGCATAGCCGGTCATCGTAGGAATACTTGTTCAAAAGTTTTGTACTCTACATTGGATGGGGTCCCCTCTGTAGGATGTATCTGAATTGATTATGCACTTGTAATTGGATCTTTTTTAAACATTTGGACAAGTTTGTGTTGTAAAACTTCTGAAGACAGAAATGTTGAAGTTATGTTAGTTTTTTAATTATGTTGTGTAAGAATGTCATAGTGGTAAGACATATATGTTTAATATGTAGGCGTTACATTAGTAAGTGCAGCAGCAAGGATGCATAGAAATCATTGTTGAAAAAGGAAAAAACATCGGTTATATATTTTGCATGGTGGCACAAAGGTGTTTTTTTTGAAAATGAACAAGTACAAGAAAAAAATTATTACAGTGTGTTTATGAGATTGGGATAGGCTGCAAGAAAAGGCCAGGAAAAGGCATGTGGGGTATGGGTGGCAGAGGAGTAATAAATGTGTGGGTTTTTGAACTTTGAATCGCGTGTGAGAGGCGGCAATGCTGTGGAGGTGCTTCACCATATAAGGACATTCCAAGTCTTGAGGAAGTTTCAGCACTCACAAGGGCAATAGAAGTTCATCATGTTCTAGAGAGAGAGAGAGAGAGAGAGAGAGAGTGAACCATTCAGAGCATCCATGGCCATGGTGATGGAATCAAAGAAGCGTCGCAGGAACTTTTCGGTGCGTGCACTATACTAGTTTGAAATTTTTCCTGCTTCTGTTGTTCAATCTTTTACTAAGTTGTACGTATCAGACAACTGCAAGTGTGGAAGGAGGGGCAGCTTATGCAACTATTGAGACAGGAGATACCTACTCTGGTTCAGAAGTTGAGCAGGTAAAAATGTAATTAGTGATTTAAACAATAAGATTGTATGATTTATAAATATAGCTTGACATCGTGGGAAATGACAAACAGGTTAGGCCAGTGTTGGGGCTCTATACTAAGGAGGAAGATGGAGAAAAGAAGGGGATTTTACTGGTGAGTCTGACTGCGTCTAATATGCTATATATATAGTGTTGCTATTCATCACCCAGGGTGCAAAATAAGTTATTCTTTACCCGAGATGATCTTACGATCATTTTATAATTAAATTACGTTTTGAATTCAAATAGTTACATAACATAAAATATTTTTTACGTTGATTATATATTTTTTTACGGTCCCTTTTTGCGTCGGAAATAAGACAAAACTTACGGAATGTAAAATTACGGTGCACTGATGGTAAAATAGAGGGGGGTGAAGAATAACTATATATAGGGTTGCGCTATTCGTCACCCTAGGTGAGGAATAGTTATCTATTTTGGAACGGAGGGAGTAGCGGTTTGATTTTATTGACTATAAAATGAGTAGTTAGAGCGAAGCTGATGAACGTACGCCAGGCCTACGGATGTAGTCGCCGCTGGCAGGCCACCGCTTCTCCGGCTCCATGGCGGCGCCGCCATTCTTGAGGTCCATGAATTTCGCAGCCATGGTCGGAGTCCGACGTTTGGATGCCTCCGCCTCTCTCTTCCCCGGCCTGGCGTTTCAATCTCCCGGCGTATATGCTTTCTCCATTGGTCCGAGCTCCATGTATATGTAGCCGGCGCATCGCGTGGCTATCTAGCTAGCTAGAGTTCTAGTTGTATTCTGTTATCTGTTCTGCGTTTCGGACAGCGACTCTACGGACAAACATTAGAGTATCACCAACATTGGTGCCCAAAAAACACGGCAGGAGAGAGAAGAAATTGGGGCACCAGTAAATTTATTAGTGGAAAGTTAGACGGAGGCGAACGTTTGGTCTATGGGGACATGTGTCCCGGTTATCCAATGCGTCAATAGGGGCATCGCGATTGGCAGATAAAGTAGGGTCTGGGACTATACGGTTTGAAGGGTAAGTTGGAAAGTTGATTATTAACCTGATGAACAGTGTTGTACTAGGCGGTGGAACAGGTTGGTACAGGATCTGCCGGCAGGGATGACGCGCTTTCCATCGTCCATGGATAAATGCTGTACTGCAGGAACACTCACCTTTTTGCAAGAACGAGGTCTTTGCCAGAGGCCCGTCGTCAACGTAGCTTGGTTAAGTGGGCGTGTAAGAATGTCCAAAGGATCGGCAAGAAAATGGGACTAATTAAATAAGTATGAAAAGTAGATTTATCCATGGGACTAATTAAATAAGTACAAAAATTAATTGGTAGTATAGGGGAGGGGAACGTTTGGTTCTGGGTACATATGTACCCTAAATGAAAAAATAAATTAGAAATTCAACAAAAAGTAAAAAATTTATGAAAATATTTTTGAAATAAACTTGACCTTTAATTGTACTAGTGAGAGAAGTTTCACAAAAAGAAAATTTTTCTTTGACTTCTTTCCAAAGAAGACAAATTGTCGATCAAAATATCGTGAATAGTGACATATAATAGCAAATAAATTTTCCCTTTTACGCTGTGAAGTCAAGGTTGTTTTTTTCGTGAAGTCAAGTTTAATCTAAAAATACTTTTGAACTATTTTGACTTTTTGCTTAATTATTTATAAAATAATCCCCATATAGAGGGTATATACATGCGGGAGCGAAAGGGGATTTCCCGTAGTATATAGCTCACTATTCATTATTTTTTATTGAAAAAACATTAGACTGCTTTGATAAAGGTAGTCAGAAGGAGATTTCTTTCTGTTGATTATCTGCAATGACTACAACAAAAAATCGATATTATTTGGAAAAACAATTGCAGAAACTATTGACTTATTGTGTAATTACAAATTTTTGTCGTACAAGGGTGTAGCTGTCCCCATACACCATTGTAACGAGTACAAGAAATCTACGTCCGCGGTTTTTTTGGTCGGTTTAAGAAACTAGGAAACTATGAGATTAATTATTTTTCCGTGTTGACAAACTTTGTCCGATTGAAGTTGTCTTGCTCAATACCCGTCGTGTGTAGTGATAAAACATGTGATTTGGCTATAGGATCTCCTTTATTGTCTAATTTTTAATTACAAAATCTATTGCATGTGGTCTTTGTTACTATTTTATTTTCTGAAGTACAAGGGAAATATTTAGTTATTCCCAAAAAATGTACTAATAAGAACAAAGGAAAATGTAGTTAATAAATGGTGGAGAAAGTGTAGGTTGCTGGTTTAACCGGGGGGAGAATATTGCAGTAACATTATATAATAAGTTTTTGGTGGGGAAAAACCCAATGTTTCATGGGGAAATATGTACCCTGTAAGTTGATTTTTTAATGGTTAAACAAAAAGTCAAAATAGTTAAGAAACTATTTTTAGAATAAATTGGAGTAACTTGCGCAATAGTATATAAATTTTCACAATAAAAGAAGCTGCGTTGACTTCACAGCGAGAAAGCCAGAATTTATTTGCTATTATAGGTCATATTCATAGCAAGGGAAAAAATGAATCTAGATAATTAGTTTTTAGTGTCATGTGGCAGTTAATATAAATGAAAGTAGTGCGTCATTTATTATTAGTACTAATCCTTGGCAGGTGAATATGAAACAAAAAGTACGTAGATGATGTCTGGAGTAATCATATTCATCAGCGAGTAATCAAGTCACTTATCTGTAAGTGTATGCATTTGTCTCGATGGTGTACAAAATAAAGAACAACAACCATCCGGGAAAGGGTCCAGACGCGGTTTGTGCACTGCTGCATTCCGACATGAACAGTGCTTGACACAGAGATGGGTGGGGAGGTAGTAGCTGGTTAAATGCGAGTGGGACAGCAGCCTGTACAGGTCGGACCGGATCAAATACATGGACTGCTTGTACAGATAAAGCAGTAATACAAAAGAAGACCAGGTAATGTACTAATAGCCACGGCTGGATGACCGGTGAGATTCCGGGGACAGAACCATTGGGTATTTCCCAAAGTTAGACGCTGAAGAAAGAGGAAGAGTGGAAGCGAAAAAGCCCAGGGCATGAGTTACCCAGTAAGCTAACCGCAAAAAAAAAAAAAAGAGGTTACACAGTAGGCTAATTGACCCGATGAAGCGAAAATGCCTTTCGGTGGACGGGTGCATTGGTGGAGTTAAAAAAACAATTTTCATAGCACCAAAAAAATTTGTACATGGACAAATACACATATAATACGTTCATAACAATATACTTTCACACTTTTTTAGTCTAATATATTCATACATGGGGTAGAGAAAAAATGTAAATGAAAATGGGCCAATTCTTTAAATGTTGGGCCGGGATTATTTTTTGTGCAGCTCTCTGGCTTTAGGCATTTATCAAACTAGAAGAAACCCCGCGCGTTGCTGCAGGATGTTTTGCATGAAGTTGAATGTGATTATTGTGTACATAAAATAACTTGCCCTAAATAGCATTTTTCCTATCTGGTTGTGGCTCAATAGTACAATATCTTAATGAATAATCAAAATGGCCAGTCAAATTTACTTTCTGCTAGGACTCAACTAAACAAAATATCTTGATAACATGAATAAAAAACTACAACCCCTTAGTGGAATTAGCACATAAAATGATTTGAGAAGGGCATACATAATCTGCACGGTACAAAGCAAATAAAATATGAAGTCATAAATTATGTGTACTTTAAGATTACAACATAATCTAGACGCTAGAAAACAAATACAACATGAAGTGAATATAGATATTAATACTCTACGACCCTATACGTGCAACTAACATGTTGAAGACAGAACATCTAAACCTCTCTCCCTCCTGAAAGAACATATAGCTCTCCCTGTAAAAAGTCAAACTAAGATGTACTTTATGGAATTTTAGAAAACGGGAAACTTGCTGACCAAAATATGTTACATTGATTATTTAATAACAAAAGCTAGCAAGAGTTAAGAATAGTATATACTCTACATGCATGTCGAAGCTAATTAAAGAGACTTAGAATTTAAAAAATTAACCATGTAAATAATCCTTACATAATAATTATATTATATCTCGTGATAAACACCTCAATGTTTAAACATCCACAGTGGAAAACCGGAAGGAAAATATAGATGCATCTTCAGGATATAGATGATTAGCTGATTTATGGAGTACATGGCTGTTCAGATGTGCATGAATCGCCTTTCATGGATTTCTACATAAAAGGTGCAGAACTCATGGTATGATACTAAGGCCCTAGTGCATATGCTTTGAGAAGAAGGAAACTCAAAATAAATACGATATATTGTATCAATGTACTGTAGGATGCCAACATCAGCAGACAAACACTCTGATGCATGTGATTGCAAAAACCTGGACGACAAATTCAGTGCTACTCACGTCATGGATCAAAATCTCTAGTAAATTTTTATAGGCCTCCATGAAAGTAAATAAGTGTACATAACAACCATAATCTCCTTTGTACTCCATATCATACTGTAATTGTGCATATCATACTGAATCTGATTCATGATGTGTAGACAGATTAATCAAACATGGTTGTTTTGCCAAAAAACATCAAACATAGAATGCTTACCAGTGTACCGTGTTGAATTCTCGGTCCTTCAGCTATATTATCCTAGGCATTTGTTTTTCTATCACTGTTCTTTCCTTCTATAACATCTACTGAAACAACATTGAAGGGATACCACAGTCAAAAGTGAGCGAGGGCAGCAGAGCCAGTTGCAGCGAGGACAGTAAAGCCGGTTGAAGAAGGGGATACCACAGTCAAAAAAGCGACAAATTTCAGATGAAATAATTAGATGATGCAATACAAAAAATATATCATTTTTCACCTTTTCATTGGGCTCCATCTAGGCAAGATTTGGAAGATGGGGAAGGAAGCGAGGGCAGCAGAGCCGGTTGCATAAGGGGTTGCGCAGAACCACGCCATCGAATCCAACCGTGGCAGAATATGACATGGGAGGAGGGCGCTGGAGCTAGGTTGCAGATGTTGCCGGCATAGCCCCTCGCCATGGTCCCATGGAATCCATTGGTTGCACGGATTGTTGGTTGCAGCGACAACAATTGATGAGGCAACAAATAGGTGAATTTATGTGTGCAGATTTGTAGAGGGCCAAGGGATGGTTTGGGGAGTGGGAGAGATGAAAACAGGAAACGGGAGGTGAATTAATGGAAAGAGTAATGGATCACGGGAGAAGGTTAGCACGATATGTGTCAGCTCCTATTATAGACTACTCGCCGATTTCGGAAGACAGAGAGAAACCAACTACAAAGATTAAAAATCTCATGGTTCGCATTGCTGAAAACGAAAAAAAGAAAATGTTGAAGTGGCAGGTTTGCTGAGGTGGAAGATTGCAATTGGTTGCTGATGTGTATAGGCTGCATGTCAAGAGAAATCAGCTAGTGGGGTGCTCCTATTTAGATATAAAAGATAATTGTTGATGCCCCCTCTGTCTCCATGTATAGGCCTCTTGAGCCATACCTCAAAGTCTATTAATGTGTTGACTTCCCGCGTCGCACATAAGAGAGGGTGTTGAAGTGTATATGTGTATTGCCTAGCTTTTTCATAAGTTCCGGCTTTTTGATTGCGCCGACTAGTGCACGTTTATGTCGATGAGACGCCTTTCATTGCTCCTTAGGGATGCTGCAGAACTTCGCAGTTGTGTGTCCCACAACTCCACATCACAAATAGAAATTTGGTAATTTCTAGTACTTAACATCATACCGAATCTCAGTTCTACTTCCGATCAAGGTCGTAACAATAAACTTCCTGAGCAGCTTGTCCACCATGTGCTTGACACTGACGCAGAGGTTTTCATCCACGATCCTCTTGTTCCGATGCGACGCCCATTCTCTTGCCCAGAAGCCAGCCCATCTCCTCCGTCTTGATCAGCATCAGAAGGTTAGGCCAACTCTAACGCATCACCCCAAACACACGTCCAATTTTTTCGAATTTTATCCGTTTAGGTCGAGAAAACGGACAGAGGACCTCTACACCCAACGGTGCTGCCCCATTTGGTGAGTTGTCTGCCCCGGGCATTTCCTCGAACACCTAGCCCGCGTGCTCGCCGGCGCCCGCCCAGCGCGCTCGCCCCGCAGCCCTAAGCGCACCCGCCCTCGCCCTCTGCCCGCCCGTGCGCCGCTCGCTCGCCCGGCGCCCACCACGCTCGCCCTTCGCCCACCCGATGCGCTCGTCCCGTCACTCACCACACTTGCCCTGCGCCCGCCCTGCGCTCGCCCACAGCAGCAACCGGGCTCGCCGAGGAGCGCCTGGCGTCCGCAATGTTGCCGCTGAGCTGCGCAACGGCGCAACACTGCAGGTAGTTGGCGGAGGCGGCGTCTGTGGTGACGCCCACGAGAGCAACACAGGCGAGCTACAACTTGTAGGAGAGCGGAGTCCATGTGGGATATAGCGAGGGCGGCCTGGTTGTGCTGCGTCCTGGACTGAGTGGCGAGGAGCGCCTGACGTCCGAGGCGGCCTGTTCATGCTGTTGAGCAGCTGCGCCCCGGACCAGAGCGCAAGCAAGTGAGAACGACGGAGGCGCTGCTCTAGCGCTGCCCCGACAGCTAGCACCAGGGCCGGTCCTGAGATTTCAGGGGCCCAGGGCGAAAACGAAACCGGGGGCCTTTTACGCATCGTTGCATGTTTTGATATTTTTAAATACAGGTTACTCTTAAATTTTTAACGATGAAGTGCAAAACCAGCATGTCGACATAGTTTTGTGATTTAACTAAATATGATTATATTAATTTTATCTTACTTTAAATTTGCCAAGGAAGTTACACACGGTGTATATTTCATATATAGTTGGCCACACACAAAAAATAATATTTGAACGGCTCCTTATCGCACAGCTAGAATTACTTTATAATTTACAACGCTAAAAATAATTTAGCCACCTAAATATATTAAATAGACCATGCATTCTCTAATTAATTTGTCTCAGCTATTAGTATCATTAATCCATGGATCCTAGTAGTCATTCTCTCCATTGCCTTTCATCGAACACAGCCAGATTCATTAATCAGAAGGCCGGACAATTACAACCTACTCTTTTCCGCTAATTTCACCAGCTACTCCTATCTAACAGAACCTAGATAGCTCTTGGATAATGAATCAAGAAGATGCTTACCTATTATGTTGTCCAAAACTGGGGTATTGTTACTCCTGTCCGACGAACAAGAAATCACCCGAGACGCCGTTGAAGGAGGAAGCATCGGTGAGGCCTCCGCGGGAGGACGCTGTGGCGGCAGGAGTCGTGCGTGATGTGTGCTTGAGGGATTGATGTGCGGCTAGGTCGATCGCTGATGTTGTGTGTGGGCCTACATGTGGGAAGCGGAAATTCCACTAATTGAGGGTATCGTTGATTTACTTGCCCACTACTGCACCTTCACGTACAAGGCATGTTGCACCTAATTAGTGTTGGGTCATTTTTTTTCACGGGCCTAATACACATAGCACACATACGTGGGGGCCCCTACCTTTCGGGGGCCTGGGGCGGCCGCCCCCCCGCCCCCCCCCCCCATCAGGGCCGGGCCTGGCTAGCACAGCGGAGGCGTGACCACGGTGGCTGCCTTGTCCCCCGCAGCATGGCTGGTGGTCTGCACCTGGGTGGGTGTGCGGGGGAAAAGAGAGAGAGAGGAAAAGGTGGAGAGAGAGAGGGGGGATGGTGGGTGAATGGCAGGTGTACCCAGGCCATACAAGAGAGGACACAACTAGACGACCAGGACGCATAAAACGTTGGGTTTGTGTCTGCTTCCGACCCAAATCGTGAGCAAATTTGGTCCGAAAATGAGACTGAACAGACATAAAATAAATAAAATAATGATAAAACGGGGTTGCGCATTGGAGTTGACCTTATAAATTTACACGCAAATCTTGAAGAGTCGAGCCTCACGTCCGTGGGGTTGCCCATGCCTGCAAGGAGAACAACATCATTCCTGAAAAGCGAGGGGCTAGCTTGCAGGGGCTAGCTTGCGGGACTTGGCGCCGGTCCCCCTCTTTTTTGTAAGTGTTACTTCCTCCGTAAAGAAATATAAAAACATTTATTTATAGAGCGAGTATGTAGGAATAGGATTTTTCCTTTCCGAAAAATATCACTATGTGAACACAGGGGCTAAAACACAAAGAAGGTTCATTCATAAATGAAAACATCTGGATACTAGCCAATCATTCCAATATTCCATGATCGTAGAAGCTTAGTGCAAGTATATATAAACATTACTAATAAGAGGAACATGAACATAACTCATAATTCATATTCAAGCAGCATCCATCACTCTACAATAAAGACTAGCATAGTAAGTAAATGAACGGTGTGGGTATAGCAGCTCCATGCCTACAAATAGGATGTGGATGTTGCACTGCTAAGTACAAGCAATGTTGTAGAGTTGTGAACATGAAAAATCATGGTCCATCTAATAGACCACACCTTATATTGATACATAGAGTTCTATGCGCATACTTTTAGCTTACTGTATCCATCGTAGAATGTAGCTGGATTAGTAACTCACCAATGGACTCCCCGCAAAAAATATATAAAAAAAATAGTTGACTCACCAATGGACAATGAAGACACTTTGATAACCAGATGTATTTTTTCTTCTGAGTAGAGAGAAAATGGTCAGTGGTCGGGAAATGCCTGTTGGTTCGTGGGGACATCTGTCCCCGGAATCTCAACGGTCATCCGGCCGTGCCTATTAGTATATGACCTGGTCAACTTTTGTATTAGCACATTACCTTTACCGGCTCGCCCTGTATTAGATTCCTTCAGACCTGTGCCGACCTGTCCCGCTCGCATTTATATTGCTACTCCCTCCCCACCCAACTCTGCCCTGCCCACTGTTCACGTCGGAAGGCCGCAGTACACAGACCGCGTCGGGCCACTTCACACTGTTTTGTGTTGTTTATAACCAGTTTAAGGGCTTCTTTGATTAGAAGGAATTTTATAGAATTTCTGGAGGATTGAAATCCTTAGGATTTTTTTCCTATGTTGGTCCTTTGATTCATAGGACTGGATCCCATAGGAATTTTTCCTATAGAATCTTCTGTACTACATTTCATAGAAAATTTAACATCCACTCGAACCTCTTTTTACAATTCTTTTGTTTTTCCCGTGGCATCAAACAATCATTGCTAATTCTATAGGATTCAAATGGGCATGCCACTCCAACCCTACCCTTTTCCTATTTCTATGTTTTCAAAATCCTACGAATCAAAGAGGCCCTAATTAATGCCTCATAATCGGATTGATCCTTTTGCATTTAACCAGCTACTCCTTCGAGACTAATATATACAGTTAGTGATAAGCGTTTTTGTTTACTCGGTGATCATTATCATTTCTGTACACGCCTGGTACTGTTCATGCCCAATGGACAGACAGATACCTCTGTACATTCATCATCCTCTTCTCACCCTCTCACCACTTACCCCAACCGAGCAGAACAAAACAGAGAGCCTCCATTGGAAGCAGCCCCGCGCTCTACTGTTCCTGTTAGAACCCTAGATCTCCTCACCCGAGCTACCCCTCTTCCCGCCGCCCCATAGTGTGTCCATCTGACGCGTTCTCTACCTGCTCGCCCTCTCCTACTACGGGCGGACCGCACATCACGTAAGCTTCCAGACTCCATTATTCCCCTCCACGCCGTATTCGTTCCTTCTTTGTTCCTCTCCCCCTCTTGCACCAGACGTCTGCCAAGATTTTTGTATCTCTTTTATTGACCCTCACAGCAGCCTTCATGGAACCGGATGAAGAAGGGGGTCACCCCGGCCTCGACCTTTCGTCCTTTGACCCCGCTTGCCCGACCCCAAGTTCCAGGACTTCACTTCAAAAAGTTTGTTCAATTATATCTACATTTAACGATATTAAATGCAGACTTGTAGTAGAAATTGGTTTTGGTGGCATGTTGCGTCTGCCCGCTATTTCTAAGCTCAATTTGAAATTCAGCACATGGCTCATGAGCATGGTAGATGGGCCCAACAGATGCATCAAACTATCTCATGATAGATCCATTAGTTTCTGGCCAGGGGATATCCACAAAGTTTTCGGTATCCCATGTGACAACCTAGACATACAAATCATTGAATATCAACAAGCAGAAAGTTCAGTTCAGTTTTTTAGATCTGTCTTGGGTATGCCTGAGAAGGGGAATCAAGTGCTCAAATGTGTTGAATTAGTTATAATGAAAGATCTAAATGAATCAACTGCCATCAATTTAGAGATTGACTGTTTCAATATGGCTTTCGTGATCTTTTGCATGGGCCACATCCTGACCCCGTCCAGTAAGCACGACCATGCCATCATAGATTACTGGTCAGCTATCGCAAACACAGATAAAATTACAGATTTCAACTTCTATGATTATGTGTTTGCTGATTTACTGGCGGCTTGCTGGAAAGTAAAGCAAGACATTCAAAACAATAGACCAGTTACTCACTTGATGGGATGCCACCTTTTTTTCCAGGTATTATCACCTATCAAACATAATTTGTTTTCTGCATTACATGCAAGATTATTGTTTTGTCTCCTCCAATCAGCCATAATTTAAAATTCTATTCAATTGCAAATCTTCTATCTTGACAACCTAGACCTTGGCATGCTAAACCTGCCTCACAATTCGTACCCACGCATATCCAGCTTCGATGAATCGAGGATCAGGAAGATGATAATCCAGTGCTCTAAAATTGGCCCCGGGCCCCCAGATTTCTCCGTAGGCCAGGTATTATACTGTAGTAATTACCCAATCCATTCATTTGGAGCCGATGAAATTTGAATTCACTGCACTAATTCCCTTATTTATTTTCAGATACGTCACCATTCTCAGATATGCTACATGCGCTCTGTTTGGGATTCAAAAACTGATGCAAAATATGATGGCATCAAAGAAACCACTTATTCCTTCAAAAAAACTATCGTTACAGATAGTCCTCAACCCGTTTCTGCTGGAACTTCTTCATTCTTGACTAACATTCCTACCCCATCGGAATTCTGCAGCATCCTCAAGTCTAACTACCCACAATTGGTAAACATATAACTCTTTTTTTAAACCACTCTGCAGCACCACATAATTTCTCCCAGTAAATATATAATTCATTTTTATATACAGGCACATTCCAAGCTCGGCATACTCCTCAATCAGCACAACGCTATTTCATTTAAATCCTGCAATGAATTGAAGCGATCCTTTCATGAAGAGAACACTAGATTTCTTCGCAGCCTTCTGTCCACCTTATCTAAAAGTTGCATCTGTTGCACGCTCCGTGGGACAACATGCATTGCACAAGAACTGCAGCCACCTGAAAGCCCTCTTTTATCTAATTTGTACCGGCATTCGAAGCAGCAGTCTAAGTCTGAAGGTAACTAGTATACTAAAAAACATTATTCAATAACAGTTTCACATCTTAACACATCTTCTTCCATGTCAGGCGCCACATCTGCAGCACCAAAGGATAAACATAAGGCTGCCAATTCGTCTTACACTATTAATGAGGTCACACCATCACACAAGAAAAGCAGGATAAACTGTAAGTCAATATTTTTTTTACATCTCATCATTTCATGTGCATTAATATATATATATATATATATATATATATATATATATATATTACTATTTTTTAACCTCCCCTCTCCATGTTATGCTTCCAGCATATGACGCTGATGACGATGTTACTCCAAAAATCACGAAATTGCATCAACCAACTGAAGAGTCCAAATGTTGGGCTGACAGCCTAATAGGCGGCATCCTCATGTTCACCGATGAGACTGACCCGCCTGAAGATGCTGTCGTATTTACTCAGATCTCACCATTCAAACCAACCCCCGTATCTACCTTGCACACATCTTACGCTGATTCTCATTGGACTGATGGTAGATTACACATTCATCCACCACCAGACGTTCTAATCGCGATTCACTCATATTTTCGGAACCACCCTCCAAGTGAACTTAGCTGGTATGACATATCCCTTATTTACGTTTCAATAATTTGTTCTTTTATTTCCATTTCTCCTGACGATACCTCTATTATCACAGCCCGTGGATTACACATGCCAGTCCCCGATATTGCTCTCTGGCTGGTAAAACTATTGTCGACCAGTTGTATGGATCCAAGCTTCTTGACCACGAAGCTTGTTGTCTCATATTCCTCCGTTTGAATCAGATTGATAACAAATTGCTATACCCTGGATCCACCCCGAAATGGCGCCGTTACATCGAAGCTGATTTCTCTGTATGACGTACTTGTTCTTTGTTTTTGCTTTAAAATCTTAGTTCCAACTAACAATCACTTTTTTTTATTGCTAAAGACTGATGTACTCGCTGACGAAAATGTATGGGACATGGTATCTGTCCAGAAACAATTCATCCCAGAATATATAAGCCAACAACTGCCGAACACGCGCCTAGTAAGTATCTTAACTTAAAACGTTCCACTGATACAGACGAAGGAAATTGTTTAACATTTTTCATTCTTTAAGTTCATTATCCCAGCTTACCTTCAGTCTGGATGGAGTGTGTATTGTTGGGACATGAAGAGGAAGATCATCCACATGTGCGACCCACTGGCCGATGCTTCTTCTTACACTGCACAAAAATCCAGCCACCTAATTATTGCAGAAAAGCTTCATGATGCCCTCTTCACCTATTTGAACAAGTTTTCCAGGTCATGGCATGTTGACGTAGCTAATTGGAAGAAAAACTTCCAGTTCCTTTCGGCCACATTGTTTGACCGCAACGAGAGTGGCGTCTGTATGATTCACATGGCTCGTTACTTCAACGGCATCGGTCTTGCTACAAAGCTTGACAATGTATCCCTCTACTATATTCTATAAACTTATATCTTCATCATCATGCTCACATCCCACCTGTAGTAGAAATTGGTTTTGGTGGCATGTTGGGTCTGCCCGCTATTTCTAAGCTCAATTTGAAATTCAGCACATGGCTCATGAGCATGGTAGATGGGCCCAACAGATGCATCAGACTATCTCATGATAGATCCATTAGTTTCTGGCCAGGGGATATCCACAAAGTTTTCGGTATCCCATGTGGCAACCTAGACATACACATCATTGAATATCAACAAGCAGAAAGTTCAGTTCAGTTTTTTAGATCTGTCTTGGGTATGCCTGAGAACGGGAATCAAGTGCTCAAATGTGTTGAATTGGTTATAATGAAAGATCTAAATGAATCAACTGCCAGCAATTTAGAGATTGACTGTTTCAATATGTATTTCGTGATCTTCTGCATGGGCCACATCCTGACCCCGTCCAGTAAGCACGACCATGCCATCATAGATTACTGGTCAGCTATCGCAAACACAGATAAAATTACAGATTTCAACTTTTGTGATTATGTGTTTGCTGATTTACTGGCGGCTTGCTGGAAAGTAAAGCAAGACATTCAAAACAATAGACCAATTACTCATTTGATGGATGCCACCTTTTTTTCCAGGTATTATCACCTATCAAACATAATTTGTTTTCTGCATTACATGCAAGATTATTGTTTTGTCTCCTCCAATCAACCATAATTTAAAATTCTATTCAATTGCAGATCTTCTATCTTGACAACCTAGACGTTGGCATGCTAAACCTGCCTCACAATTCGTACCCACGCATATCCAGCTTCGATGAATCGAGGATCAGGAAGATGATAATCCAGTGCTCTAAAATTGGCCCCGGGCCCCCAGATTTCTCCGTAGGCCAGGTATTATACTGTAGTAATTAGCCAATCCATTCATTTGGAGCCGATGAAATTTGAGTTCACTGCACTAATTCCCTTATTTATTTTCAGATACATCACCATTCTCAGATATGCTACATGCGCTCTATTTGGGATTCAAAAACTGATGCAAAATATGATGGCATCAAAGAAACCACTTATTCCTTAAAAAAAAAAACTATTGTTACAGATAGTCCTCAACTTGTTTCTGTTGGAACTTCTTCATTCTTGACTAACATTCCTACCCCATCAGAATTCTGCAGCATCCTCAAGTCTAACTACCCACAATTGGTAAACATATAACTCTTTTTTTAAACCACTCTACAGCACCACATAATTTCTCCCAGTAAATATATAATTCATTTTTATATACATGCACATTCCAAGCTCGGCATACTCCTCAATCAGCACAACGCTATTTCATTTAAATCCTGCAATGAATTGAAGCGATCCTTTCATGAAGAGAACACTAGATTTCTTCGCAGCCTTCTGTCCACCTTATCTAAAAGTTGCATCCGTTGCACGCTCCGTGGGACAACATGCATTGCACAAGAACTGCAGCCACCTGAAAGCCCTCTTTTATCTAATTTGTACCGGCATTCGAAGCAGCAGTCTAAGTCTGAAGGTAACTAGTATACTAAAAAACATTATTCAATAACAGTTTCACATCTTAACACATCTTCTTCCATGTCAGGCGCCACATCTGCAGCACCAAAGGATAAACATAAGGCTGCCAATTCGTCTTACACTATTAATGAGGTCACACCATCACACAAGAAAAGCAGGATAAACTGTAAGT